>NW_019396241.1:157413-252161 GCF_000591075.1 Eurytemora carolleeae | reverse complement strand
CCCCCCCCTCCTATACAGTACATGAACAAGATTTGTTCTCAAATAAATTATTTAGGTTTCTGAGGTTGAAAAACTAAATTTTAATTAAATCTAAAATGGAAATTTTATAAATTTAAAAACTAGCTTTCGAAGTCCAGTTTTCAATCCCTTTCCCCACAGAAAAGCTGCTGCCGTAAGTTTTCAGGCAGAAAGTTAAGGATATTTCCATCGACTTCTTAGATTATACGGAATAAAAAACTTTTAAGTTACTGCTGTGATTTTTTAGACATTTTTTCAATTATTTGATGATTTAAAGAATATATTTGAGAAGGATATTTTTGAGAAGAAAATGAAACTATTTCATATTAATTAAATATTAAACTTTTTCCAGGGATTAGGCTTTTAGGGACCCATCTTCTATTTCTATTGTGAACATGTTCACTTTGTGTGCATTTAAAAAAAAAAAAAAATTTCACGGATTTCATAAAAAAAATTGTAGATATTCAAAATTTTCAAGAATAGAATTTTGATGGAGGCAAATTTTTAATATTCGATCATCCATAAACCCTCACTGGGGTTTCGCGATGCCACACAAAAAAATTAGGCCCGATCGGTTCTGCCGTTTTGACGTTTATTGGAAACAGATAGACAGACAAACAAGCACCCAAGCAAAGTACATATATAGATGTTTTAGGTAATAGGGAGGAGGAATTGAAGGTTCTTGAAGTTAAAGGATTAAATGTTTAGGGATGTAGGTAGAGGAGAGGCAGCTGTAAAGGTTCTTGAAGCTGAAGGATTACATGTTTAAGGATGTAGGTAGAGGAGAGGAAGCTGTGAAGGTTCTTGAAGCTGAAGGATTACATGTTTAAGGATGTAGGTAGAGGAGAGGAAGCTGTGAAGGTTCTTGAAGCTGAAGGTTTACATGTTTAGGGATGTAGGTAGAGGAGAGGAAGCTGTGAAGGTTCTTGAAGCTGAAGGATTAAATATATTCAGGGATGTAGGTAGAGGAGAGGCAGCTGTGAAGGTTCTGGAAGCTGAAGGATTAAACCCGAAGTTTCATCAGCTTGATATCGCTGATAAAGAGTCTGTTCTCAAACTAAGGTTGGTAAAATCTTATAAAAGCAAAAATCATTATTTTAATAATTTTTCTCATTTTGGTTTTAAATTTCTGTTGTATTTTCTTTTTTTATATAATAATGCTTATGCATAGATATTAGATGTTTTATTTATTTGATGGAAATCTAACAACCCACGGTATTTCACCCCCTCCTTAGATTATGAATTAAAAATTATAAAGCAAACGCCTTTGCTTACTTTCTGAAAAATAACAGTATATAATTTCGAGGATTTTTCTGATTTCAACGTTTGATTTCCAAAACGAAACTTTTTAGAAACAACATTTTTTTGTCGACCATCCTTTCCTGATTCCCGTGATTTGCCACTAAAAATTTGGGTTTAATTGGTTAAGCCGTTTTGACGTTTATTGGATTTAAACAGACATGTATAAATTTATTTATAAATGCATAAAGATTGCATGGATGATGTATTTAGGGATTTTATGAAAGAAAAGTATGGTGGAATTGATGTGCTTGTGAACAATGCTGCAATAGCTTTCAAGCAGGTAAAATACTATTTTCCATTCTAAAATTAAAAAATATATATATTTCTTATTTTTACGCTTTTCAATTATTCAAATACTGTTGTACAGGGGGTGTCCCAATAAACATGGGAATTAAATGACAACTTCTACCATGCTAGATTATTTTTTAGTTAAAACAGTTAAACCTTTCACATCGAAACCTTCTAATCTCGGGATTTCCAAAATGTGGATGCACTTTCTGTCAGTTATCAATTATCGGAAATCAAAGACGATATTTAAGTCGTCTCTCAATTCCCATGTTTATTGGGACACCATGTACAAACATGCCAACTTACTATTATGACTTTTCAATCGTTTTTAATATTTTTCCATGAACTCGAAATCTTAAATATTTTTAAATCCGTATTCACTTAAAAACTAAAAAAACTCATAATAAACTTTAAAAAACTACCTTTTTCTTAACTTAGGCTGCAACCGAACCCTTTGGTGAACAGGCCACGGCTACTCTCAAAACTAACTATTGGGATACTAAGGTACTTCTTGATAATCTGATCTATTTATTCTTTTCAAATTTGAACATTTGCACATTATCTTGTTATTAGGCGGCATGTGAGATTTTGTTTCCAATCCTGCGTCCAGGTTGGTTTTAAGTTTAAAAAAAATTTTAATATGGTCTTTTTGGAAATCATCTTTGCACTAAACTGAAGTAAATTATGACAGCTTAATGTTTGCGATCTTGGCTTGGTTGACAATTGAAAATGATACACTGTGATGCGTAAAATAATATAGCTGAATTCAATCTTTTTTTGGAACATAAAAAATTTAATAATTGTGGGTCGTTAAAATGATTGGTAATTTCCTAGATAACAATTTTTGGACCCCCGCCCATCCCCCTCCCCCTCTTATCAATTTTGTACATGCATCTTATATTTAACACATGGATATAGTTGGTCATGTGGCCGCAGCGCCCGGCCCCCTAGCCTGTCCTAGCTGCAGTGCTCGGCCCTCTAGCCTGACCTAGCCGCAGTATTCGGCCCTCTAGCCTGACCTAGCCGCAGTGTTCGGCCCTCTAGCCTGTCCTGGCCGCAGCGGTCGACCGAGAAATTGTCCTAACCTAACCTAACCCGGAAATAATACAAAATTAATATTTTTTGTTGAAAATCGTTGAAATTTATTCAAAATTAACAAGAGGAAGGGGGGCGGGGGGGGGGAGGGTCCAAAAATCGTTCTCTAGGACAGACCCAAATTATTTCACAAAGCATTGAAAATAGTTCACAAAATTAAAATTAAAAACATAATTAATTGATGATAAATGAATATTTGAATCAGGTGCGAGGGTTGTGAATCTTTCAAGTTCTGCAGGATATCTCGGGGTATTTATATTTTATAATTTTTACAAAATCATGAAGCTTATTGCCACACCATCAGTGCTTAACCTTTTTACCACCTAAATTCTACTTTCATACACTTTAAATTTATTTTACAACTAGGCTTTAAGGACGCTTTGAGTCCCCTTTCCTGTTAAAATCTATAGCTCTAAAACATGCGCCATTTTTAATCATTTTCGCGGATATTACTGTGTAAATCGATGCATTTTCAGAATGATAAATGTCGTCATTTTTTCCGGAAACTTTTTTCCTCTTTAACGGTCCATTAACTTTTCCCTTGGGTTATCTGAGTTCCCACAAAAGTTGGGCTTGATAGGTTAAACCTCAAAATATGTATATAAATTATCAAATTATATCTTTGCAACCTGGGGCCAAATTAAATTGATAATGTTGATCTACATAGTTCAATTAAAGCTTCTTTTTATAAGATGTTAAAAGTATTTTTGTTTTTTAGAATTTAGAAAAAAGTGAAAATACTGAGAAAGCCAAAAAACTAATGAAGAAACTCTCCTCAGGAATAAAAATATGATTCAATTTACTAAAAATATACTTTTCACTGATTACAGTATGAATTAAAGGAAAAACACAAAAATAGATATTTCAAGGGAAAATTTGATTAAAAATGCAGTTCTTTTCCTCAGTTAATTGAAAAAAAGTACGGGTATAAGCATTTTTTTCAGACTGTGAGTTATCATAATTAATAAATAAAGACGACCTGAGTGTGAGTGAGCTGGACGCAATGATGAAGAACTTTGAAGTATCCGCCAACTCTGGAAATCACCAGGATTTTGGATGGATAAATTCGACCTACTCAGGCATTAATTAGCAAAAATTAACATGTTTAACTTAATCTGGGTAATATTAACTTAAAATTTTAGCCAGATAAATTGTCAATTCTAATATATAAGTTTATAATTAGGTTAATTTTGTAGACTTTAGATGGTTGTACAGAATTTTTCAATAATATTTTTATATTCTATTAATAAAACTTTTTTTTAGTTTCGAAGATTGGTTTGTCTGCCCTAAGTCGAATACAAAATCGTGAACTGTCCCAGGATTCAAGAAAAGATATTGTTGTAAACCATGTTCACCCAGGTTTTCATTAATTATTTTCTCTTACAGCAGTGCTTAGGATCTGTATCCGGATCCGTATCCGTTGGATCTGCAATATTTTAGCTTCCTAGATTCGGATCCGAAAACATATGCGGATCCAAATATCCGCATTCAAAGATCCGGATTCTAGGGGAAAAATATCAATCTTAACCTAAAATATCGCTCTCAAAACAGAAATTAAATTTGTTAACATTATTGACAAAATTTTTTAAATTTCTTAATGGTTCACTAAGTTTCAGAAAAAAAACGAAACATAAAGAAAACAAATGTTTTAAAATTTTTCATTTGTTAAAAAAAATCTGTAAATCTTGAAGATATGGTTAGAACCATGGATCCGGTTTTAGATCCGGAACCATTTTTTTCCAGGGCGGATATAAATGGATCCTAAGCACTTTTAGTTTAAGTTTCGTTTAGATGAAAATTATTGGTTTTGAACTCGTCAACCTTGTTCACCCAGATTTATTTAAGTTTTGTTAAGATAAAAAATTAAATATTGAACTCTGCAATTTGAAATGAAAAAATTAAAATCTGAATGCTCATTAAATATTTTCAAAAATACTCATTTACCTTCCCCTTTCTGTCAAACAAAATAATCAAGAAATTATAATTCTGACCGATTTAATAACAAGCCTTTTGATAATAAACATCACATTTCACAAGTTCCAAATTGAATTGAAACGTTATTTTACCCTTCTACTTCTTGATTAGGCTTATTCACAACTGGCAAATATGATATTCATAAGTTTTTACCCTTCTACTTCTTGATTAGACTTATTCACAACTGGCAAATATGATATTCATAAGTTTTAATCAAACAAAGTTTTCAATTTCTCGACAAAAGTTTAAATTGAAAAGTTTCTTACATTCACAGAAAATTTTTTGAATTTTTTAGAGATAAATATTTTTATTAAAAATACTTTTTCCGTCTTCTCACTGTTTCCAAGATATTTTATCCCTTTTGATGAAGTAAATGAATTTTAGAAATAATAAGTATTTAAATGTTTTTAAAGTATACAGATATGTTAAACCTTTATTTTATTTGTATCCCCCCCCCCAAGCTTCGAAGACCAAATATAGATAATACAGAAAACCTCTGTTTTCTGCTTGAAAGCTGGAAAAACAAGTATCCCCTTGACCATCCATTCAAAGATGACAATGTCCGGTACACAATGTAACCCTTGAAACCTATGCCTGATGTCAAAATTGTATGAACTAGAAAAAGGAAAAGAAAAGGGGAAAGAAAATGGGAAAGGAAAGGGGAAAGGAAAGGGGTAAGAAAAGGGAGGTGGAAAATGATTAGAAAAGGGGATGTGGAAAAGTAAAGGAAAGGGGAAGGGTAACAGTGGAAGAGACGGAAGGATGGAGAAGGGAAGTGAACAGGTAGGGAAGAGGAAAAGTAGGGAAGGGGAAGGTTGAGAAGGGAAAGAGGAAGGTTGAGAGAAAAAGGGGAAGGTTGAGAGAAAAAGGGGAAGGTTGAGACGGAAGGAGGAAGTTTGAGAGAGAAAGAGGAAGGTTGATAGTGATGATGAATATAGGGAACTACGAAAGAGGAAGGTTGATAGTGATGATGAATATAGGGAACTACGAAAGAGGAAGGTTAGAGGAAGGTAGGTTATTGAGGGAAGGGTAACGAAGGGAAGTGGAAGGTAGAGGATCGATGCAAAAGTGACTTGCGGATTACTGCATACTGCATATAGGAACTATCAGATATAAATTCTTTTAGACCCCAAAAAACGACAATATTTGCCACATTATAAATCCGAAAATGTTTCAATGGTACCATTGTATGGAGGGACACTTGAAATTAAGCTTGCACTCACTTAAACTAGACAAATCCAAAAAAAGTTTTTGTCATTCATGAAATTATAAATTTAATATTTTAGGATACGTTGATACGGACATGACCAGCCATAAAGGTCCGCTAACTATTGACCAGGGAGCAGAATCTAGTATCTACGCAGCTCTACTCCCCCCGGGTACACCGGTCAGAGGAGAATATATCTGGAAGGATTGTACTATCTTGGATTGGGTGAATGGACCACTCCCTAGTCATGTTTAAAGGGATCAATCCCTAGTAATGTTTATAGAGATCACTCCTTAGTAATGCTTCTAGGGATCACTCCCTTGTAATATTTAAAGGGATCACTCCCTAGTAATGTTTATAGGGATCACTCCTTAGTAATGTTTCAAGGGATCACTCCCTTGTAATGTTTAAAGGGATCGCTCCCTAGTAATGTTTAAAGGGATCACTCCCTAATAACGTTTAAAGGGATCAAACCTTTGTAATGTTTACAGGGATCGCTCCCTTGTAATGTTTAAAGGTATCACTCCCTAATAATGTTTAAAGGGATTGTAACTTTACTTTTTTTAATAAAGTCAAAGTTCAAGATTTGTCTTAATTACACTGCTTCTATCTCATCTTTTTTTCTCTTATTAATGGCTAGAATTTTGCATTTATTTGACTAGGATAACGTAAATAAATCAATGTTAGATAAAGGTTACTGTTGTCAACTGTTTATTTCAGTTTAATTCAAGAAGTACTTAATTTCTAGATATCAAAGAAATATCATAATTTCTTAGTAATCACATGGTTTTTTGTTTTATTTAAGAATTGTGGAGTTTATTAGAATTAACTTTCCAACACTTGACTCTATACTTTTCATTACTTTATAAAACTTTTCAATATTTTTTTATTCCAATACTTTTAGTAAATTTTTCAATCTTCATATATTCATCTTGTTTTATCTTAGTCCATGAAGCGCCCATCATTTAACCTCTAGAACTTGCTTTGCAAATCCTAACCGATTGAAACTTTATTCTGAAACTATTTGATTTGGTTTGGTTTGGTTTGGTTTGGTTTGGTTTGGTTTGGTTTGGTTTGGTTTGATGCTTTCCATGCCCTTAACCTAGAGTTTGTCTTTGAGAGTAAGTTTTGTGTCTTGTAAGTGTACAAATTCGAAAACAAATTTCGTTTTTAAATTGTCTCAATCTCATCCATGATAAACTTTTCTTCTTTATCATAAATACCTTGATTCAATAACGTGTAATGTTTTAAATTTGACTTTTATCTTTCTCGCATGCACAATGCACCAGCACATTTACTGTATTTAATAAATCTGTGTCTTTAACATTTTGAATATTATTCAACAAAACATAAGCAATAAAAGTTGGCATTTAAATAATTATGCATGCATAGCAACAAGTGTATTATGCTGTTATATTCTTTAAGAATATTAATTATCATTAAAAAACTTTCATTTCTTCGACAAAAACAAAGAATTTTGACAAGAACATTCCTTTGCACCAATCAGACGCAAACACACTTATGAAGCCAGTGCAGGGAAGAGACCAAGTAAGACGTGCGCGCGCCTGCTCTTAGAGATATTTTTTCCTCAAATTTAGTTTTTGATAAGTCTTCGGTCATGTTCGATATAATTTCTTTTAAACAGCACAGTAATTTTTCTTGAAAGGTATTGAGCCTTTGCCACAAACTCTTATTTCCTTTTCCCCATATGTTTGAAACCCAATGTCATACCACCTTCAGGTTGCAAACATATAAGGATTTCAAAATTTGAGTTTGTTGCAAATACTTAATGTTCGAATCGATATAATTTCTTTGAAACAGCATAGTAACATTTTTTTACAAAACGTTAGAGTATATGGTGAAAACATGCTCAATATCAGATTTGCAAAGACGACATTCAAACGCTTCAATTTATGAGAGCAAACAGAGCTGTTGTTTAATTGAAATCCTGAAAGGAAGGACACTGCACCCCCTCTGCAAAATTTGAGGAACGTCCCTTTTATTCGGTTTTCAAGAATGCGCTGTGGATTCAAATAAAATTAAAATATGTTTAGTGATATAAGATATTTCGTATTTTCTTTCAGGGATAATTGATTGCGTAAAGAATAATCAGAATAATTTATTTTTTACTATACAGTGATAACCATCAAACTTTGGAATAGTAAGACGACTTTTGAACTCAAGTTATGACTTTAAAATAAACCAATGCACACAAGACACGGCAAGCGCAGTGTAAACAGACCCATTTCTCTTAATAAATGATTATATTAGTAAAACTTTTTGCTTTGTAACAACATCAACTACATTTAATTACAGCTCAAATGTCGTCATTCCACAGTTTTCTGATTTTATCTGTAAGTTACCACTATAAAAAACAGTTCTCTGATTTTATCTGTAAGTAGTTACCACTATAAAAAACAGTTCTCTGATTTTATCTGTAAGTAGTTACCACTATAAAAAACAGTTTTCTGATTTTATCTGTAAGTAGTTACCACTATAAAAAACTGTTTTCTGATTTTATCTGTAAGTAGTTACCACTATAAAAAACAGTTTTCTGATTTTATCTGTAAGTTACCACTATAAAAAACAGTTCTCTGATTTTATCTGTAAGTAGTTACCACTATAAAAAACTGTTTTCTGATTTTATCTGTAAGTAGTTACCACTATAAAAAACAGTTTTCTGATTTTATCTGTAAGTAGTTACCACTATAAAAAACAGTTTTCTGATTTTATCTGTAAGTAGTTACCACTATAAAAAACAGTTTTCTGATTTTATCTGTAAGTAGTTACCACTATAAAAAACAGTTCTCTGATTTTATCAGTAAGTAGTTACCACTATAAAAAACAGTTTTCTGATTTTATCTGTAAGTTACCACTATAAAAAACAGTTTTCTGATTTTATCTGTAAGTAGTTACCACTATAAAAAACAGTTTTCTGATTTTATCTGTAAGTAGTTACCACTTTTAAAAAACAGTTTTCTGATTTTATCTGTAAGTAGTTACCACTATAAAAAACGTTTTCTGATTTTATCTGTAAGTAGTTACCACTATAAAAAACTGTTTTGCTGTTGTCTGTTAAGATTAAACTCGAGATTCACTGAATTTATCTGACATTTAAAATCTTTCAATTTCAAGAATGCAAAACTAGAAATTGAAAACTTGCTTTGCATATCAATACAATGCTTTTCTTGTATTTTTAAACTATCAAGAACAAATTTTAGTGCGGATACAACTTCAAAAAAAAAAAATCTCAACGGATTACTAATTGTCGTACCCTGCAAGCCTTCATTAAAAACGACAAAATTGTAACTTTTTCTTTTTTTTTTCACAACAAGAAATTAGAAATAAAATGAGAATAAAATACTGTGTAAAAGGAAGGCGGCATTTCTATTGATTCAGAAAAGACACCAAACACTTGGCTGAACTCTGATTGGATCAGTGACTTTTGTGTATTTGATGTTACAAACATACAAGGGATCAGGAATGTAAGGGATTTAGTTTTACTACAGTTAAACATCGAAAGAATCATCAATTCTGATAATGAATGTTGCAGATATTTCGTTTTTTAATTGAAAGATTATATGGAGCTGTTTAAACTGTTCCCCGCATATTCATGGCTATTTATTTATTTTCGCAAATACTGTGATTTATGTAAAATAGTATAAAACCCATTGAAAAATTGTCTAGACGACATTTGATAAATTCTTTCAATGTATGGCTTATTTAGGGTTTAACTGCAAGTAACTTAAATCACTTTTCACAAATACTGTGTCTCATAATCATGTAAAGGTCGTCTTCCTATTCCTATATTTGCGGTTGTCACTGTTTGAATATGATTTAAATAATAAATTTAGAATGTTTTTACGAAACGAGATTAGATTCTCCCAACCGAAAACTAATTACATTTCCAAGGAAGGCTTTATTAAATTTTTTTATAGTTTTTTATTAAAAATCTTAATAGAAAAATAAATTAAAAACAAATATTTTTACTTTTTATATAAACGAAACTTTTTTTTTATCTGAGAGTTTAATTTAGCAATTTATGATTATTTATTGTTGATTGTTATTAGCTCTATAAAGTTAAGTATGCGATATTTTTTATTTCTTTAATGCACGCAATTATGACCTTTAAACAAGCTAGGCTTAGCCTAGTACCATGCAAATAGGCTCAGGCATTGTAACTCATTTCAAAGCAATGGCATATTCTAAGGGGGGGGGGGTGTAAAGCTTACTACAAAGAATATACATATATTCAAAATCAGTCGAAAATCATGCATCTTTAAAAATATATATATGACCAACAAAAAAGCATGAAATAGCAAATACAGAATATGGAAAATGGGTTCTAAAGCTAAGACTCCCTGGTTTTTATCCAGGTTCCATTTCTATGTGAAATCTCTGAAAATGAAGGGTCATTCTATGTCTACATTACATTCAAGGGAAAGAGGACATATACTCATAGCATACCCCTCCATTCTATCTATACACGTTGCTTGTCCGTCTGTTTGTTACCGATAAACGTCAAAACGGCTGAACCAATCTGGCTCAAATTGTAAATCCGGAAAACAATTATTTTTTGTTTATTCGAAGAGAAAATGCTGAATTGAGCAACAATTGAAAGTTGAAAAAGAAGATGGGCGCGAAGAAAAGGCTCAGAATCACAAAATAATGTCTCAAAAAATTTAGATTTGAGTAAATTTAGAAAATCAACGAAAATAAATTATAAATCCGAAATTTTTTATTTTTGTTTTATCAAAGAGAAAATGCTGAAAGATTGAGCACTATCGAAAGTTGAAAAATGTGATTTTGAAGATGGGCGCGAAGCTTCCCTGAAGCTTAGTTTATATAAATGCAGTTGATTTAAGATATCAAGGTTTGATAAACCTCCCTGTCTTGGCTAAGCTGTAAATGCCGATTAACTAAAGGTTAAAACTGTAAAAAAGACAGTAGAACGACGGGACAGCACGTTTACACATTTAGATCCATTTTTATTGTATCTTGCACATCCACACCTGCCTTCAGTACAGCGCTTCCAATAAACATGAGATAGAAGTTTTATATCACTTAGTAGAATTCTTTATAAATATATATAAATTGCTTAAAATTATGATTTAATAAACTTTTAAATTTTACTTTTTTATGATTATTATGATTTATTTGTCGAACACATATAATTTGTTCAGATATTAGATTAGAGATTATACATGACTATAATTCAATTTATACGTCAGTTATGAACTAACAACTTTCATTCTTCTCTGATGTCGTCTTCTTCTCAGTCCCGGAGCTGCAACAGGAGATGTTGCAGACGTTCAATATTATCTTCTTATTAAATGGTGAGCGACCCATATTCTTCAAAGATGGTTCTTGGCCGGCTGTAAAGTTTATTCGTTAGAGATATTTTAAATGTTGTTTCCAAAGTCCTACTGTAGAGAATATGTAGATATCGATCCAACTTGTCAAATCAGTGGATTCCAACTGTGCAAAATAGACTGGGCAAACTTGTCAAATCAGTGGATTCCAACTGTGCAAAATAGACTGGGCAAACTTGGAAAATCATCTCAGCAAGAGAACTTTCACAGAGTTCCGGCAAACTTAAACTTTGGTGTTCCAAGATCAGAAGGTTTGAGAGGCATACACGAATACGAATACGATCAATTCCTTGCTGATAGATTTTCAAGTTGAAGGTTTTAAATCAACACGCTAAACCTAAATCTAAACAGTTTGTAATTATCTCTATGGCTATTAAATGAAAAGAAATTAAAATTTTTACCCAAATCTCATGTTAATTGAATTACTTTAATGTAATTTTTTTAAGCTCCGGCTTCGTGTAAAATCCGGTTTTATATTTCATCATTTAATTTCATGATCTCTCTGACACAACTAAACTTTACTTAAGTAGTAAGAGTTACTCACGAATTAATCATAATCACATTCACTAATTGTCAGTCCAGTCAAGGCGCAACTAAAGGGGAGAAAGGGGCAAGGTCCCCTCTAGCCGGATAAGGGGGGCATACCCTTCCCTTAAGAGGGCTTGCCTCCCCTGTAGGGGGGGGGGCAAGAAGTCCACCCTGTTTTGCAATCCGGATTATGAGAAGGGGGCATGCCCCTCCCAAAATTAGGCTTGCCCCCCCTCTGTAGGGGGTGGGGGGGGCAAGAAGTTCACCCTGTTTTGCAATTTAGCAATTCATGAATTCCAGGATAAGGGAAAGAGGGTTTATTAAGTATTTTAGATATTTTCACTATCAGTTCTGCCACTTTTTATGATATTGCAACAATGACCTGTATTCATGCGGATATCATGAAAAAATTCTGATTGAATTTCTTATTCATGCGAAATTTCGACCAAAAAAATTAATTATTTCGAATGATTTTTGAATAACGATGTGTAGTGAAGGAATGAAAATAAATTGTGAACATCAAAACTGAAGATAAAAATAAACGGTTGATGTAGATATATACGAATTATTTTGTTGGTTAAGTAACACCAAAATACAATTTTATGTAATTTTTGTAATTTTAAGTAATTTTAAATAATTTTATGTAATTTTCTGTAATTTTTGTAATTTTATGTCATTTTAGGTAAATTTATGAATCTTTATTCAAACTTTAAGCAATTTTATGTAATTTTATGTAATTTTATGTGAAATAATATTAAATATAAATACATAGCTATCATCTTCATATTAATATTGAAAATTCAAAGAAAACGACTACAATCGTTCCAAAGAGTGCAGAAAAATCAATAATACCCATTTACTAGAGAGATGTAAAATGCATCTTAGGTTGTGATGATATCATCCAATTATGCATATTCTTTTTAAATTCTAAAAATCAGCAGTTAGTTGTACAGGATGTACATTTTATAGAGTGTACAACTAAGTACGTTTAAAATATACTGTACATGATAATCGTGTTTGTTTATATATGAAAATATTGTTTACTAGCTGAAGGGCTCGGCGTTGCCCGTGAAAAAAAAAATTTCGGCCAGAGATAAAGATATATGAAATATGTCTTGTTTAATTATAACGATATAATACATGCAATATACAATATCCACATACTGTTTATTTTCAGGTGTTCAATACGTGACTGATAAGGTAACACGGTTATAAGACTGTGTAATTTATAATATAAAACTTACTCATGATATCTACAGAATTGTGAACCGTTTATATTACAGTTTACATATATTCAGTGTTTGTTAACCACAAAGAATCAAACTTTAAAGATGAATGTGCATGAAGATGGCAGTGATTTGAAACACCCTGTAAATGATGAATATGATTTGGTTTGAAACACCCTGTAAATGATGAATATGAATTGGTTGGAAACACCCTGTAAATGATGAATATGAATTGGTTTGAAACACCCTGTAGAAGGCGTGAGATCTAGTTGGAAAGGTTAAAACTATTCCCATAGAAACTTAAACCAGCTTCATATTGTTTGGAGTCAGGAGTCAGGAGTCAGGAGTCAGGATCGAGCCAGGAGCCAGGAGCCAGGAGCCAGGAGTGAGGAGTCAGGAGAGGAGTCAGGAGTCAACTTTGGTACTATTAATTCATAGATATTAGGATCACTTAAAAGACATAGAACCATAGATAAAGATAGATTGCGCATAAGACGACATTTTTCATCTTGAAAGATATAAATGTAAAGAAATGTTTTAAAGATACTCCTATTATATAGATTAACTAGGTCGGTTGTGAACATTGGCTGTTCTTATGTTATTGAGTACTTGTGGTGTACATGAGTTCTGTAGAGAGAAATTTAAGTTAGTTCTTCAGTTTTCGTCAATATGATATTTTTCTCAGTGTAATATTGATGTTCAAATAGTTCCATTCCCGGAGTTATTTTACACTCTATTATGAAATCCATTAAAACACCAAACCACCCCGCTTATCATTGAAGTACACTTTGACCCCTAGAGGTATGAGTTCGCGGACTGTACAATTCTTGATGATTTTGCGTCATAGAGAATAGAATATATAGAGAGGAATTTACTGGAAAAAAGTGTAAAACGGCCATTTTGTTGTACTGTTTCCATACTGCAGGTGTACTTCACATATTTATGCTATATAACCTGTTGGGCCCTGGAATATCATTTTATAGAAAATCTAAAATTATTGTTAAAAGAAAACCAAATTATGAAATAGGCTGGTTTCATAATTGACCAATGATCATTTCACATAGACTATATGCCTTCGACTTTACAAACGATGATTTTCCGTTATAACTATAAATCAAATGATGTTTTTATTCACCTAATTCATTATAAAGTTTATTTAACAGTTTAAAAAATTTGAAATTGAAATGGATAGTCTAGGGAACATACTGTATTAATGTACTCTACTGCATATAATTTGTGAACATTTACATGATTTGTACACTTTGAACTCCTTTTCAGGCTGAAAGGGACTGAAAAAATTCATACCGAGAGATTCTTTTAATTCCTCTCTATATATTCTATTCTCTATGTTTTGCGTACATAAGCTATCTATGTTTATTTATTTATCTATGCATAGAACATATATATATGAAGATAAGCGTTGCAATAATAAACGTGCCCTCTATATACTGATGAGATTTCAACGATGACTCCAACTACAAGATCACCTTTATAAACGAGATAAATGAAATATGCACTAAATGCATTCTTATTATCTATATATCATATCATATATATATATATATGAAAATTAGTTGAGAGCATAGATATATATATTATCTATATGGCCTAAACTGGGAACTCTTATGTATATTCATCTTACATTATTATTGAGAAAAGTATCTAAATGCAAGCAATCAGAGTGTCAATTTTAGAAACTGAACAGCCAATCAAAAGCTGAGAAATTATGAAAATTTACGCGCCTCAATGGGAGAACTCTTATCGGTCGAAATTCAGTAGGGATATCCAAAAGTAATAACTAAGTAAACCATTGTTGACAATAAATACAACTTCTAACCCCCACCCCCCCCCTGCAGCAAGTCCCTGTTCAAATTTATTTTTATTCTCCGACAAAGAAACAACAAACAGTGAAACGTTTTGCTAAGTGAAAGATCAAATCCATAAATAGCTTTGCAATCAATAGTTAATTCCACTTTAAAAAAAAAACAGGTTTATATTTTCAGAAGTATTTACAAATGTTTTAAATTATTCCATCGAACCCTCAAACCCAAATCACCCCTTTCACTTCGTCACGGAAAACTTGTAAGTATATATCTTAAATATTCAACCAAATTAATACGTTGTCATTTTTATTTTTTACTATATATGTATTTTATTTACAGGTTTGAAATATATCTATTTACTGATTATTGGAGACTACTGTGTCCGAATTGAGGAGCCTAACCAACGAACCAACCTAACCAACCAACCTATTAACCAACAAACCAATTAGCCAATTAACCAACCTACCTACCTAACATCAAAGTAACGACCCCCCTCAAGTTCTTACATTTCAAACTACCAATCAAGAACAAGATGGACATCATTCAACCTCTCCAACAGAATACTGTCCCTTCAGACAACACCAAGACCCCTTGCCATGAGCCTCAGAAAGCATGCACCAGGAACTCTCCCTGCCTTCTACAGGGTTGTGTGATCTGTAGCACACCAACCAACCACATTCGCAATCTTGATGTAGACCTGAACAACAGCAATACCACCCTGACCTCTCTGCCCACCATCGTCCTCCCTCAACCACTTGCTAACCACCACATCTTGCTCCTCACATCTGCATTCCAAAGAGCAATCCAGATGAATAACACCCATGAACTGTAAGATATCAACCTCTTGTACAGGAAAAACCTAAACATAGATTTCCCTCTTTATGGCACTCTGCCCTCTGTGCCATTCAACTGACCGCCATGAACATCCTGGATTCCCACACCGCCATGAACACCACATTGCCCGCCTCCCCACCCAACGGACGAGTCCTAAACCACTCCAACCCAACACCTTTCCCCCAGTTTCAAGCCCCCCAAACTCGTCACTGCCAACTGGATTGGCCAAACCTATGATTTATACCCCTGGCTGTCCTCCATCCTACACGGATTCACCCTGACCAGACATGATGACTCTATGAAGCTGGTGCTCACCCTCAATGCCATCCCCCTGGATAAGATGGGACCCCTCAACAACATCACGAGCTGGAACAACTTCAAAATCAAGGTAATTGAAGAATTCGGGAGCTTCAACATCTTTGGCAGTGAGGTAAACCAGATTTTCGACCTCATTCCCCAATATGTATCAGTTCAAGAAGTAGCTTAAGACCAAGACACTTCAAGCCATCCAATTGAAATCATACAGTAGTTCTACAATCTGGAGGACCTTGACAGCTTTGCCCTCACCCAACACTTACTCCAGAATGTCATGAGATGCATCCCCATTGAAGTCAAATTGGATTTCAACATGGCAAGGGCTTTTTAAAAATGTATCATTTACCATATTTCGCGCATTTTTTTGTTTTTGCACATTTTTTACTTAATAACTTGATATTGCAATACATATTTGAACATTTAAAAATTTGTAATTTTTTTTGCAGATTAAGGGCTTACCAAAAATGTATCAAATGTTGTAGATTTGTATTACATTAAGAACTTAAAAGACATAGAACCATAGATAAAGATAGATTATACAGGGTGTCCCACGAAACATGACAATAGCAAGACGACTTGAAAGTCGTCTTTGATTTTTGAATTTATTTGTGACATTTAGTCTTCTATCTACTAGAACATGTATGATTCTTGAAACAATTATCACATAATTCTCCTAGCCCTGGCATTTCCAAAAAGTGGTCTGCGTTTTTTGTGCTTTCAATATTACCGGAGATATAAAGAGTTTGGTTGAGATTTAAATTTTGTTAAATAAAAGCAAAATTGTCGATATCTGAATAAAATTGTTCATATCTCGGGCAATGTTGAAAGCACAAAAAATGCAGACCACATTTTAGAAATGGCAGGACTAGGGGAATTTTGTGACTATTATCTCAAGAAATTTACTTCTGAAAAAAGGTTGACAAATAAATGCAGCAAATTATATCAAAAATCAAGACGATATTCAAGTTGTCTTGCATACTGTCATGTTTCGTGGGACACCCTGTAGCTTAAAGAAAATCGAATACGACATTGAATATTGTTAATTGGCTAAGACTGATTAACCCTGCTTTAACTTCGTAAGAAAATAAATGTGATTTTGAAATCCTGTAGAAACTCTTAACGTAGATTCGCACTTTAACATTCTATTCTATTAGCCTTTTATAAACCTAGTTATTACGTAGGAAGAAAGCGTTGCATAAAGAAATTTCAACTCTGACATTTAGAAGTAAAAGCTATAAAATACCGCGCCCATCCTGGCAGAGCCCAGCCCCGCGTTAATGTCTCTGAGTGAGGTATATAAGGAGGAGAAGGACATCTGAGGATTAGTTCCAATAGCTCAATAGATCAACCATGATCAAGTATCTGGTAAGGAAAAGAAGAAAACTATTTTGTATTACTATATTTTTCATTCCCCTTCGTTTCATATTTCTTTCCTTCTGCTTTCCTATTTTTACTTATCTCAACATAACTTCATGCATTTATTTTCTTATTTTCATTCTACTTACTTTTATTTTTTACTTTTCTATTTCTCTATAGTTCTTTCTTTCCTTCTTTTTTTCTTTTCACTATTTAAATATTCTCAACATAATTTCATGAATTTCTTTTATTATTTTCATGTTTCTTCCTTTTATTTTTTACTTTTTCCTTTCTCTATTTCTTTCTTTCCTTCTTTTTTCTCAACATCATAAGTCTTCCTTTTTCCTGTCTTTCCTCTTTTTTTCTTCTTTTTTCTTTTGTTTTATCATCTTTCTTTCAATCTTTATAAATTTGTTTATAGAGTGAAACCCTTAATAACGAATACATCGGAAGAATTTATCAAATGTCGTCTTGACAATTTTTCAATGAGTTTTATACTATATTACGTAAATTTCAGTATTTGCGAAAATAAATAAATAGCCATGAATATGCGGAAACAGTTTTAAAGAGTTCCATATAATCATTTAATTAAAATGCTAAATATCTGCAACATTCCATTATCAGAAAGTGAAGAATACGACATTTGATGAATTCTTTCGATGTATTCATTATTAAGGGTTTCACTGTAGTAAAACTATTTCCCTTGTATGTTTGTAACATCAAATTCCATTAGTGCCTGATCCAATCAGAGTTCAGCCATGTGTTTGGTGTCTATTCTGAATCAATAGAAATGCCGCCTTCCTTTTACACAGTATTTTATTCTCATTTTATTTCAAATTTCTTGCCTCTGAAAAAAAAGAAAAAATTACAATTTTGTCGTTTTTAATGAAGGCTTGCAGGGTACGACAATTAGTAATCTTTTGAGCTTTATTTTTTGAAGTTGTATCTGTAAAATTTGTTCTTGATAGTTTAAAACAATACAAGAAAAGCATTGTATTGATATGCAAAGCAAGTTTTCAATTTCTAGTTTTGCATTCTTGAAATTGAAAGACAACAGCAAAACAGTTTTTTATAGTGGTAACTTACAGTTAAAATCAGAAAACTGTGGAATGACGACATTTGAGCTATATTTAAATGTAGTTGATGTTGTCACAAAGCGAATATTTTTACTAATAACTAATATAATCATTTATTAAGTGAAATGGGTCTGTTTACACTGCGCTTGCCGTGTCTTGTGTGCATTGGTTTATTTTAAAGACAGAACTTGATTCCAAAAGTCGTCTTACTAAGTTTTATGGTTATCACTGTATAGTAAAATAGATTTTTTCTAATTATTCTTTACGAAATCAATTTATCCCTGGAAGAAATATTTTAACTAAACTAACAAATGGAGGGGAAGGGGGTTTATTTGAATCCACAACGTATTCTTGAAACCGAATAAAAGGGACGTTCCTCAAATTTTGCAGAGGGGGTGCAGTGTCTTTGCAAATCTATATCTATCTATTATGACATCTTTTTTCTATCTATTTTCTAGTTATTTGTTTTCATTTTCGTTTCTATCTTGCTATTTGTTTTGCCTACCTTTCTTTCGTTTTTCTTTTGTTTTCTTTCATTTTTTCTATTCTATTTCTATCATTTTTTTTTTTAACTTTCTCCCTAATCTTTTTCTACCTACTTTGTATCCTTCTTTTTTTCGTTCCCTCTTGTTTTTTGTTTAGAAAGTTGCATAAGGACTCGGATCGTAAAACATTAATTCTAATTCCAATCAAATCATTCAGATATTACCAACTATAATCGTCGATCATTTTTCGACGCATTCGTTTATAGTTGAATTTCATAATATTTTTTATTTGTTATGATCTGAGAATTACTTTTGAAAACATTTCTTCATGTTTTGAAGATTTTTAATAATGAAGACGACATTTTCACATTTTCAAGGAATGATCGAAAATCCAGCGTTAGTTGTGAAATAAGTTTAGAGCTGAATATTATTTTTTTTTTTAAATATTATGAAATATCAACTATATAGAAATGCGTCGAAAAATAATCGATGACTATAAATTGTAATATCTGAATGATTTGTTTGAAATTAAATTGATTTTTTTACGATCCGAGTTATAGTTGCAACTTTCTGAATTTGTATGGACGCTACGTTCTTTGTTACAATTCGTTTTTGAAATTTTTCTCGTTATAGACGCAACGATTAGAAGAAAGATTAGTAGCGATGAAAAGCGCTTATTTTTCGCCGTAAGCCTATATATACCCCTTTTCATTTTTCCCGAACACCTCCTTTAAATGATATAAATCTAATATTTATCCACTAGGCTCTCCTTGTTGTCCTTGGCGCAGCTCTTGCTGATGCCCAATATTATGGACGTGCATATGGTGGCTACAGCCGTGGATATGGTAGCTTCAGCCGTGGCTATGGTGGATATGGACGTGTATATGGAAAGAGGTCTGCTGATGCCGAACCTACCGCTGATGCCGAACCTACCGCTGCTGCCGAGCCCGCTGCTGAGCCCACTGCTGACGCATACTACGGGTATGGAGGTTATGGGTATGGAGGATATGGACTTGGATATTCTTCTTACGGATATGGTATTCCTTATGGAGGAGTCAGATACATCGGAAAGAGGTCTGCTGATGCCGAGCCTACCGCTGCTGCTGAACCCGCTGTTTTGCCTGCTGCTGGCGCATACTACGGGTACGGAGGATATGGACGTGCATATGGACTTGGATATGCTTCTTATGGATATGCTCCAGTTTATGCAGGACACTACCTAGGAAAGAGGTCTGCTGATGCCGAGCCCAGCTATGGATACGGATATAACCGAGGATATGGATATGGATATGGCCGAGGATACGGATATGGCCATGGATATGGATACTACGGATAAATGATTGATATTTTTGAGAGTTTTGGACTAACAAGAAATTAAAACTGTAAATCACAACTTCATTCTTTACAATAAATCATTCCAATTTGTAATTGTCTTTTTATTTCTGTTACTACAAAAGAATAGGATTTCAGAAGTAAAGATTATCAAAAGAATAGGATATCAAAAGTATAAAATATCAAAAGAATAGGATATCGAAAGATTAGGATATCTAAGCAAAAGGATGTCGAAATAATATGATAAAGAAAGATTAGGATATCAAAAGAATGGAATATCGAAAGAAGAGGATATCAAAAGAATGGGATATCGAAAAAATAGGATATCAAACGAATATGATATCGAAATAAAAGGACATTAAAAGAATAGTACGTAAAAAATAGGAGTATAGGATATCAAAAGAATAAGAAACCAAAAAATAGGATATCCTAAGAATAAGATATCAAAAGAATGGGATATCAAAAGAAGAGGTTATCACAAGAAGAGGTTATCACAAGAATAGGATGTTGAAAGAATAGGATATCAAAAGAATAGGATGTTGAAAGAATACAATATCGAAATATGATATCGAAAGAATAGGATATCCAAAGAATAGGATATCAAAAGAATAGAATATCGAAAGAATAGGATATCAAAAGAATCGGATATCGAAAGATTAGGATATCAAAAGAGAATAGTATATAAAAAATAGGATAGTGAAAAAAATAGGATATCCAAAGAATAGGATATCGAAAAAATAGAATATCCAAATAATAATATTGAAAGTATATTATATTTCACGAGATAATTTAATGTTTTCCTAGATTGGCGTTTAGTTTCATGAAAAATCGATGCTACAACCTTCAAAGCAATAGAGCTGTCATGTTCCAACTTTTTCTAGCTATTGTTTAGTTAACGGTTAGTTCCAAATGTTAAAAAGGAAAAATTTCAGGCAGCTGTTAGTTTAAAGGTAAGAACAGAACGTTTTTTTCGCAAGCAAAATTTTTTTAAAACACAAACATTTCGTTTTCGTTTTCAAACATTAATTGTTTTCTTCAAAAACGGCTAATCTGTTTAGTTAACGATTTAAAAATTAACGGTTTTTACCGTTTGTTGGCGAACTCTTTCATTAACTTTGGAAAACCCCGTTTCGTTAACGGAACTTTGCCTTAGAAGAAAAGGGTAAAATACCTTTTCTTCTAAATTATTGATGAAAACATTAAACAATTTTTTCTCACTTTTGGTCCATTTTACCTTTACCAACAGATAGATACAAGCCACAGGGTGTCCCACAAATCATTGGAATCAAGTAACTTGTAAACTATCATTTTATATAAAGCGGCATTTTTTTAAACACATAAATAAAAGTATTCCAGTTTCTGATACCAGCAGAAACTCTAAATTTTTAGAGTTCTAAATCTGGCCTGCGAGGGAGGGGGTGAAGAACAACCATGAGCCTTGCAAAATTATCTCTGGAGCCCCCTGATTCGCAGATTGAACTCCAAGCCTCTCAAAAGCATCTCCGTGCCATTCGTTTTTTAACATTACATCCTCCAAAAGCATTTTTTCATTTCAACATGATAAAGTTTTTAATGATACATAAACAATTTGCATTAAAAGTCTGCTTTAAGTCTATTTTTAATAATTTCCACACAAAAATTCATACCATTTGGTCCAGCCATTTGGCCGGCTTGTTAAAATATATAGATGTAATTCAGGGGCGTACGAGGGCTTTTGCCTAGGGGGGACCCAAAATTTTTGGGTCCCCCCCTTGGCCACATTGTCCCGCCCCCTTAAAAACAACTTTTTTGAAAAAATATTGATACCTTTTTTAAATTTTTTTTGCCCCCCCCCCCTCCCACCTGGACTTGTTTTGTTCACCATAAAAATACACCAAAAAGACTACATTTTTTGGGTGGTTATTAACCTTATAGAGTCTAAAAATTATTCCTTTGCTTGAAAAACTAACTTTAAAAACTAACTTTTTAACTTTATAAAGTTATCACTTAACTCCATCACAGGTAACTAAATCAATATCACAGCATCATTAAAAATTATATTTTTACTAATAAACGAAATTTCTTCTGAAGATTTTAGAATTTTTACTCAATCTACATATTCCCCAACTCTTTTAAGCTACAATTTTCTGGGATTTGCTTGCACAAACATTTCAATAATTTTTTCAGTTGAGAGCTCAGACAGCCTTATAGGTTGTAAGTGCAAGATCGTTAAGTCTGCTCTCCGTCATAGTACATCTTGTGTAATGAAGTATTCTCTTTAGAAGGCTAAAACTTTTCTCTCCTTGTATTAACAGTGAATTTAGACAAATCCTTAGTCTTTGTCATTGTCAGGTGTTACTTTTTAAACGTAGTTTCCTTTTAATTTTGTATTTTCCAGGGGGGCAGTGCCCCGCCTGGAACTCCCAGGGGGAGCAAGAGGGCTACTGCCCCCCCTAGGTACGCCACTGTGCCTGGCCTGAGGAAGGGAAATGCAAGCAGATGTAATATTAAAAGAGCCTCCCCCATGGGTGCCCCCTTCAGCCTCTCAGGGGGGGGTACGCGTAGAGGGGGGGGGGCGCGGTCCCCCCCTCGTACGCCCCTGATGTAATTTCTGGTGTTTTAATATTAGACATGTTGTTTTTAGGTCTTATGTAATTTCGGCATTCTGTTATTGTCACTGCGTTTCAGTCGTATATAGATGAATTCCTACTATTGAAGGATGATGTTGAAAGATAAAAGACGACATTTAAGATGAACATCTTAATAGTGTTTTAGATTTTTGTTATATAACATTTTGTTTTTGTGTGTTCTATAAATAATTTCGGGTATTTTTTTACTGGACATTTGGTATTCATGGGTTTAACGTTATTTCAGATGTTTTGTTTTCGGGTGATATGTAATTTCGATATGTAAAGACGATTTTACGAACCTATTTATCAAAGAACCAATAGACCAAAGAACCATAACCAAGGAACCTATTAGCCACTTGACCTACCAGACAGAGGTTATGAATGGCCATGGATATGGATACTATAGATATGGAAAAATGCCTGATCTTTTTGAGTTTCATGGACACTATAGTAATTAAACTGTAACAACACAATTTCATTCTTTTAATAAATCATTTAAACTCTTTAAAAATTACATTTTGACTAAAAAGGTCAAATTTACCTAAAAAAATCCTCTAGGAAGATTCTGGTGCTGCTTTTGTATTACAAAGAAATTCTAAATTTTTTATCTCAAGATGAATTCTTGAATTCATAATTGTTGTCTTCCCCCTTACTTTTAGTTATAAAAGCCAACAATTAAATCACACTGGTTTCCCCATTATCCCCCAAATTTCTGTAGTAAGCAGCTGTTGACGTTAACGCCCAAAACACTATTTTTTTTGTATATTTACACTCTAAGTACAAAACTGGAAAATATCATTTAAATTTTGGAGTAAAGGAATCAATAAAATTTTCAGATTACATTATTTTTTGTGAGATAAGTTTAATTTGGATTCTTTTTATAGTTAAACTTATAAGAAGACATTGAAAGAATTTATATCATGTCGTCTTGACTTTGAATATTAAGCTGCTATGTATTTTCCCCAAGCTATCCAAGTTGTCTGCTCGGTATCTTGTTTTCCCATAATTCTGTTTTACACCATTTTGCGCAGCAAATTCCTTAATAAAATGTTTATTGAGACTCACTGCGGTTTGAAGTTTTTTTCTGCCATGTTATATACAAATAGTTTAAGAAATAGTTTAGGGGACATTTAATGAGATTTTTTTTTATGATACGGAAAAATGCACAAAAGCTCCTGGGATTTAGCAGGCACAAGAAAGGCAGACTACATTTTAGAAACACAAGGAATGGTATTAAGGAAATTAGGTTATCAAATAAATGCAAATAATTATTTCAAAGATAAACCTTCAAGTGGACATCTCTCATGTTAAATTGTTAACACAAATTTTCGAAATACAAGGAAGACAATTTTACCGACTCAAATGCCGTCACCTATTCTCAAGACGTGTGTATCCATTTCCGCTATGAAGCGCCCACATGTCACCCTCGCCCCTCTACACATCCCATTCCCAGCCCTCAGTCAGGTTAGGAGAGTTGAGCTAGTAACAGCTCCGACACAGGGAGCCTCTTGACTCCTTTATGATGATGACGCAGATACTCAGCTAGCAGCAGACGTGCTTACCCAAAGGGTTCCCAGTTTATATTGCGTTCCAGAGACAACATAATCGCTCAATGGGATCATGATTAAACCGCGATCTCTGCCTACTAGGTTGGATAAGCCCTGTTGTTCCAGTTCCTGTTGATCTGCTCCACCAACATGAAGCTCTACATCACTCCCATGAAGTACCCACAAATATTCATCATTAATTCCTTTGTTAATTTCTAAATCAACCAATTTTAACTCCGCCTTATAAGCAAATATTTCAAAACCTTCGTTTTTTAAATAAATGTTAGAAATGTCCATTTTAGATCTCTTTAGTTTAATATAGTGACTTTTAAAGTCAACATAAATGTGTCACCTCTTGTTGCTAATTTAAAGAAGAGGAATTCAATTCCAGATCAAATTGAAAAACTTCTCACCAAATAAACTAAATAAATTTTGTATTAGGTTTTCAATAGAACAAAAAGTACATAGACATAAACTTTATAAATTTCACATAGCTCCCGATTTAGATGCACTTTATTAATAGTACAAACATTTTACAATGTTACATTGTTCACTGTGTTTAGTTGTGTATAAAGAGTTAAACTGAAACATTTAATTTGAAAAAAATTTTAATTTAACTTTGTCTTGAGACCAAACTTTACATTAAATCTGAATGTAAATAAATATAATAACTCTGCAGTCCCAGCTAAAATAGGGAAAAGATTAAAATACATTTCATTCAGTGATAGGAAAAAATATCAATACAATTAAGACGACTTTCGATTTCAATTTTGATCGATATTAAGCTGTTATTTTTAAAATTCGGTGATGGTAATACCCAACCTCTGTAGAGTAAAAAAGTAGATGTTAGTTCCACATTTTATTGAATATATATTTCGGTCTGAGTTGACCCTCGTCAGTTTCTAACGATATAATAGCCATTAAAATCGATAATAAAAAATGTTTAAAAAACCACAAGAAAATAAACAGAGAAAAAAGTTTAGTTTAAAAAAATGTACTATCAAATGGACAAAAGGAAAACGAACTCAGATCATTAGATGGAAAAAGATAATTTGCAAATATTCACTTTTTAAAGAATGTTTTCAGAGGAGCACGATCATTTGCTATCAACTCATTTGCTATTAAACTCATTTGCTATCAACTCACTTGCTATTAAACTCATTTGCTATCTGTTTCACTTGCTATCTGTTTCACTTGCTCTCAGCCTCACTTGCACTCAGGCGTCACTTGCTCTCGCCACACTTGCTATCAGGTCAATTTGCTATCAGGCCTCACTTGCTATTAAAACGTTTGCTCTCCAGTCTCAACTGCTATCAATGTTCATCTGCTATCCAAAACTAGTTACTATCCAAATACTTTGCTATCAAAATAGTAGTTTCTAAATAAGTTGCTATTAAAACCAGTTCTTAGTTTATATTACGAAACCAGTTTATATATGGTTGTTCAAATAATATTAATTTATAAAATTAAATTTCTGGTACATGTAGGTGGCCTGTGTATTGTTGATCTTGTCTTTATAATGAAAATAAAAGTAGTTATTGCCGTCTTTTAAAAGGTTGGTACCTTTCCTGATGGCAACAAAACGAGCCGACTCCATGCCCACGCAAAGTTTGCCAGAGACTGAAGAATTCCAAATTTTGACAAATTTTAGAAAAAAAACTGGTTAAAGTAATGATTGAGAGTAAGTCGAAAATTTGATAGCAAATGATGATTGATAGAAAAATTGTTGATTGCAACTGAGGATTGATAGCAAATTGGCCCGATAGCAAGTGAGGCTTGATAGCAAGTGTGTCGATCAGTTGAGGCCGTATAGCAAATGAGGCTTGATAGCAAATGAATGTGATAGCAACTGAGTTGATAGCAAATGAGTTTGATAGCAAGTGAGTTGATAGCAAGTGAGTTGATAGCAAGTGAGTTGATAGCAAATGAGTTTGATAGCAACTGAGTTGATAGCAAGTGATTTGATAGCAAGCGAGGGGATAACAAATGAGTTGATAGCAAATGAGTTTGATAGCAAGTGAGTTGAAAGCAAGCGAGGGAATAGCAAGTGAGTTGATAGCAAGTGAGGGGATAGCAAGTGAGTTGATAGCAAGTGAGTTGATAGCAAATGATCGTGCTCCTTTTAAGACAATTATTATTCCTTGAGATTGTTTCTGTCATGAAGATTAAAAACAAACTGTTTATATTTATGTGTTTAAAGTGGTCGATCTAATTAATGAACTTTTACATAAATCAAGGGCGGGCGGCTTGTGTAAGGAGGGGTATTTAAACCTTTTAAAGAATTGGACATAAACAATACTCTTCTTAAAAAATTACTGAATTACAGGTTACAATTAAAGTTTAGTTATTAAAATCTCCTATGAATTTAGATTCTCGTACTTCAAGTAAACTTCTTCCAAGGTCCCAAACCTTCTCTAGCAGTTTATTTTATGGCTATAAAGATGTGTCTATAATGTCTCCGCAAGATGAACAGTGCAGACGGACAAGTTTACTTTGTTTGTATACTTCTTGTTTTACTATAAAGTACAATTGTATGCAGTCAAAACATAAACAAACAAATAGTAAACATAGCAGACGAAAATCAGTAGATCACTTTACTAAACCAAAGAATTATATAAAAAGACGATATCGAAATCTTCTCTCAATTCCCATGTATACTGGGACACCCTGTATGCTAAACACATGTGCTTGGGATAAATGAAAGTCATTAACCAAGTGATTAAATAAATAATCTCATAGTTAAAGTTTTTACAAAACTTTACTGCAAAATATGAATATATGAAATATTTTAGAGAAAAAATCACGTAATTTCAGAATTTTAATTGAAACATAAAGATTTCTCCATCCTCAATGTCCGGGAGGGGGGGGAGCAACTCCAACAAAATGAATCTTGTATTTATTTCTAGAAATTTTCTTCTACCATGATGTTTAGAATAAATGCCGCAAATTAGTTCAAACATAAAAGACGACCTTCAAGTCGTCTTACTACTGTCATGTTTCTTGGGCAACCCTGTACCTTACTTTGTTCATTTTAAACTGAAGAGCAAAGAAAGGTTGATATTGGAGGTAGTTAATCACATTTTTGTTTAACTTTTTAACGTTAACCTACTCAACTTAGAATCTCAAAACCAAGCAAAGCGTATTCCCGTGGTTCTCCCGAGTTCCCCATCAGGACAAGCAGAGATTACAACTTTATATATATTTTGTATATCGAGCATAGATATATTATTCATTATCAATTGTATTTTAATTTTTACAATAAGTTTTGCTAAAATTTTCTGAGGTGTACTTCTAGAAGTCTTAGCTCTAAAATTTTTATTTTTAAAGTTTATTTATCTTTGTCGGTGATGTTTTTGCCGGCAATCAGATTGTTGTTGTAATGTAAGGAGTTTAGATTTGCTTCGTTATCACAGCATAGGAATATATAGAATATTGAACAGAAAAGAGGACATTTTGGGGGGCTTGGTTATCCCAAAGATGTATTTATTAGACGATGCAAAATCTAAACAGAACCCTTAAATACAGGGTGTCCCACGAAACATGACAATAGGAAGACGACTTGAAAGTCGTCTTTGGTATTTGAATTTATTTGTGACATTTAGTCTTCTATCTTCTTTAACATGTATGATTCTTGAAACAATTATCACATAATTCTCCTAGCCCTGGCATTTCCAAAAAGTGCTCTGCGTTTTTTGTGCTTTCAATATTACCGGAGATATAAAGAGTTTGGTTCAGATTTCAATTTTGTTAAATAAAAGCAAAATTGTCGAAATCTGAACGAAATTCTTCATATCTCGGGCAATATTGAAAGCACAAAAAAGGCAGACCACATTTTGGAAATGGCAGGACAAGGGAAATTTTGTGATTATTATCTCTAGAAATTTACTTCTAAAATTAGATTGACAAATAAACGCAGCAAATTATATCAAAAATCAAGACGACAGTCAAGTCGTCCTGCATACTGTCATGTTTCGTGGGACACCCTGTATGTTCAAGTACGCATATATTAATGAGTTTATGAACTTCAATTGGGTTAAGAGAAAAATTAATATTTTAAGGTTTATGACATGTCCGGGCGGGAGAAGACCATTAAAACCCGAAAGATGGTCAAAAATATAGAAAATATAAACGTTTTATGAACTTTAATTGGGTTAAGAGAAAAATTAATATACATTAAATACTTCATTTCTCATTTATTTTAAACCCACTTAAAGAGTCTAAAACAGACTCCAATGGATCAAGTTTGAGACTATTCTGAAAGTTTTCTTGCTGTGACGAACGAAGCTGATTTACTTCGTGAGATAATACATTACATTACAACAAAAATCTTATTGACATCAACTGATTTGAAAAATAATCCGGTATAGATATAACTTTCCGTCCTGAAAACTGGATCCTGATACAGGTTATAAACTTCTAGATGCAATTTTTTTCCTTCTTGATTTTAATGTTAAACTTGAAAAACCATTCAGAGATTTGGAAGTTTCTCATTATTTAATATTTATGTTATGAGAGCAACATGGTTTTGATTGATATTTTACCTCTTGGTCTTGGATCCGCATATTTTTGTGGATCCGGATCTAGGAAGCCCAACTGTTGAGGATCCTAAGCACTGCCTGAAATCCAAACTAATGTTCTGAATTTTAAGCATTTACCCTCTTGGGAGGGAAACATCTGACCACAGCCTAGATTTATCCTGTATATTAGAGTTTTCGAGCGAAATGGAGAAATCGTTGGCGAATTCTTTTTCTCGTTTTAATCTGTTTCGCGAAAAATGCGAAATTAGGCGGAAAAAAAGGCGAAAATTTGTCGGAAAAATATGATAATTAGCGAAAAAAAGAAGTTTGCAATGGAAAAAAATCTGCATTAAATATGTCAGAAAATAGTTGGTAAAACTGGAAGCAGGAGGCAATGGCATGGATTTAGTAAGACTAAATGGCTGGCTGTATTTAGGTTATCCAACTTCTAATGCTGAGCTCTCAGAGTCAGAGGAGTCAGAGTAGAGATTTTCAAAAGTTTTTTTGCGCAATTAATTGTTGCAGAGCAGCTACAACATTGATAGTTTTAGCGAAATTTAGTATAGTTTTCGCTTCCTTTCGTTAAATTCATTTTCTCGAACAAGTTTGCAACATTCAAAAGAAATTTTTTGTATTTTTTCTTCACGACAATTTTCGTTCGCCATGGAAACCATTTTGTATACATTCTTGTTAGTGCCAGCTACCCGTTTAAACAGTAATTCACACTAAAAATGCTCATCAAGAATTTTACGAAAATACAATTTATTTTTTCATAAATTATATTATATTAATACAATCACACGTTAGTAGGATTAAGGCACTTTAAAGCGTTGTTGGTTCCGGAATACCAAAACGGGTCGACAAACCCACAAAATGGTCGAGCTTTAAAAATAGAATATTTCTTAGAAATGTAGATTTCTTATTTTTCAGTTTCACCTAGTGGAGATAGTACATAACAAAATGATGTAGATACATTTATCCACCACATACACAGATAGAACAAAATCCAAGGGATGTCTCAAAAATAACTTAAAGTGTCAAGAAAAATATTGAAAATAAAAATTTAAACTCTGGCATTAACTCAGGTTTTTCAGAGATACAAATAATATTTTTTCGGACTTATATTATGGGGTTTTTTAACATCTTGAATTGGTTTTATATGGTCATGCATACTGCTTAATTCTCTCAAAGTTTAGATTCAGTGGGGNGTGCAACCAGGCGCTATTTAACGTGACACCGGGCTGAATTTAATTCACTCATGTCCTATCTGTGTATTTATTATTATGTTTTATTTACCTTTTTTACAGTAAAACTCTTAATAACGAATACATCGAAAGAATTCACCAGATGTCGTATTCTTCACTTTCTGATAATGGAATGTTGCAGATATTTAGTTTTTTATTAAATGATTATTTGGAACTATTTAAAACTGTTCACGGATATTCATGACTATTTATTTAATTTCGCAAGTACTGAAATTTACGAAATATAGTTAATAACTAACTATAGTTATTGAAAAATTGTCAAGACGACATTTGATAAATTCTTCCGATGTATTCGTTATTAAGGGTTTCACTGTACTATAAAAAATAAACTCAATTAAGTACAAACGTGCTAGACTAGTTAAACAATTGGTTGAGGAAAATTATTTGTTTTTCAGCGCATGCCTAATCTTTACTTGTTTGATTTATCAGCCATTAGCGATCATCAAATATTAAAAAAAAACAAAGAAGCACTATTCAAATCTTACATTTAGCAGAATGGCTGTCATGAAGTTCATGACACATAAACTTTAAGAGATTACCGCCGAACAATTCTCAAGCAGTTCTACTTTTCCATATTTCCATATTTGTTAATTTTTTCTTTCTTTTTCTCATTTTTTTCAACCAATTTTCAATTATAAAACTAATTCATTTTGTTTACTCTTTAGATGGCCGCTGCAAAACTACAAATCCTTGTCCACATCCATGTTTTCATTTCCGGGCTCTGAATCACCAACATCAACGTCCTGAAAAACAAAAATAGTTTTTTCTTGCGATCAACTTATATCCGCTATACTCCACTTCTGTCCTACGCAAAATCCGCTATACTACACATCCGATTTTCTAGCACGTGCTTTTACAGCTGCTATATGAACTTGTGGCCGCAGCACCCGGCCCCTATCCTGTCATAGCCGCAGCGCTCGGCCCCCTATTGCCGTAGGTCGGAAAATTAGTAGGTCAGAAGTTAAGTAGGGGGATAATGCGTATAGACGACGTAACATTAACCCTCAGTTAGAATAATAAAAAAGTTGCAATAACGTTCGCTACGAGTGTAGAATTATTAAATTAAAACCCAATAAGAAGTTAACATATGGTACAGTTTAACCCAGAACTTCGAAGACATCAAAAGAATTTATAAAATATCGTTTTCTTACCCTACTGATAATGGAATCCTGAAGATAATTAGTTTTTTAATTGTGTCATTATATGGAGCTCTTTAAAACTGTTCCCGAATATGTTATATTAATTTATTTTTCCCATTTCTGAGATTTAGGTATAAAAGTATAAAACCTATTGAAAAATTATTATCAAAACGACATTTTTAAAATTATTTGGATAAATCTGAAGTTCTGGGTTCAACTGTTTGATAAACTATTGTGTTCAGCGTGTTCAACGTCGAGAAGTTCTCCAGCTCGTTCTACAGACAAACCCTAGCTTCACTCTACTAATCCTACAAATCTCTACAAATACAACGAATCTACAATTTATACTCTTAATGTCCAAAATTTGTTATATAATCTGAGAGTTTAATGTAAAAACATTTAAAAGGTCCATTTTACATCAGGCTAGCAATTTTGTTGTTGTATGCAATTAACATAACCTTGAACTGATTTATTGTGTTTTCAGTTCACGGTTGAGTCCTGTTTAATCTGCACACCTGAGATATATGTAAGATTTCAATCAGTGCAAATTGAGGTGAGCCGAAGAGACTCCTATATGTAAAACATGCACAGTCCTCGCACAATTCCCAATTTAGTATATTTACTGTGAGTTTAATGTGTAGATGGGGGTGAGACGTCCGGAACAGTTTGATTTTATATAAATCTTGTACTTGCAAGGTTATTGTGTACACAAGTTTCCAAACAAAGACCAGGACTATCTCTCTATCTCTCTAATCCTTATTTTTTTAACAAATCAATGAAAAAACTAATATTTATTTCTGTACCAAAAAAAAACTACTGAATGTTAAAAAAACTAAAAACAAAATAAATATTAATTGTTTTAGTAGATGGTTAAAGTCTAAATCCTGTAAAACCATGATTTAAAAATCTAAATGCAAAAAAATTCTCTTATGAAAATTATCTCACTAATTACACCAATTAGAGTTGAGTAAGTTAATTAGTTTAAAAATGAGAGAAATTAGTTTTTATGAAGAGTAAAATATTGTCAGAAATGAAACTATCAGACTGTAAAAAATATGTACGATTTACATGCACGGGCTTACTTGAGTACATGCGTATTTCCAACCATGTACATTGTATGTACACAACCGGACAATTCAAAACATTTCTGACAGAACCTTAACACCATTGAATAATAAAAGAAGCATTTAATTTCTTAATTTGATTTTATCTATTTATATATTTTACATCCCGAAAATTTACAGGCACAGAATTTCTTCTGGAAACTTGGGGCTTATATATAAAACCATCGTGCAACCAGGCGCTATTTAACGTGACACCGGGCTGAATTTAATTCAGGCTAACTTCCTCTGGGACACAAATGTCATTTGACTGTACAAGTCTTATTCTTTAACTTTATAAATTAAAATTAGGGATTTCTGCAACTTGCACTTAGTTTATAACAATTTATGTTAAAACTTGACGTTTAAATCCACAATGAACAACTCATTTATCCATAATCAAATATATAAAATATATGAAAAAAATTATTTTTATTTTAGATCTTTTCCCCAAGTCAATTTCTGTAGGACTGACGAGGATATAAAAATATATTGATTTTTTTTTTTGCCAATTAGGACAATTTACATATTTATAATCGTTCAAGGCTAATCATAAAGATATGCCAGTTTCAGAAAACATAATTCTTGTTTCTACGCCGGTTACTCTGCTTCATATTAACATTTTATGGCTTTTATGTAACGGCAAGTAAGGATTATGCTGTACAGTATACAGGTACAATTAATATCTTGACAGATGCGCAACTGGGGGGAGGGGGGGGGGGTAGCCCCAACGTGAAAGAAACATGGGGCCAAGGACCTTTTCAAATCAAAAATAGGAGTCAATGATGCAAAATGTTATGATTTTAACCTAGTATAATTAAATATTTATAGAATTCTATCATTTTTTTGTTGACTGCGCGACCCCAATTGCACTTATCTAGACCATGTACACTTGGCATTACTCATCCTAAATAAAACTAGATTCTCTCACCTGGTTTATAAGCTCTATATGCTCGCTACTACTCGCGGCATTGTTCTCTGCTGTTGGTGGAATCCTATCCTCGCTAGACTCTGCAGGTTCATCGTCTTCTGGCTTATCAGCGGTAGGTTCAAGACTTTTCGGTTCAATTGCTTTGGTCTCCTGCTGAAACACAACACTTCATACATTCGTCGACATATATATCAATACAGTGAAGCAACTTTAAATTTCAATTTTAAATTCTATAAAGATTTATAACAGGTTTGATAAACATAAAAACAAAGAGAAGCTGTCAATCACCAGATTTTTTTGATTGGAAAATTCTTGGAAAAATCTTGTCGGAAATCAAAACAAAAGAAAAGGACTTGAGTCTTTGTCACAATCTCAAATTTTCTAATCCTTTTATCTTAGCAACTTGATGGTGCAAATCTTTGATATTTCAAACTTAGATTATTTGATCTACCTAAATCCTTAGCTTGAAATATCTAAGGTCTACGGCATTGGGTTGCAATTTAAGTTCGGGGCAAAGGCTCAAATCCTTTGTCATCATTGTTTTGATATTTATGTAAAATCTGAGGCCGAATTCAAAGAATTTGAGCCGCAACTTAAATTTAAGCCGCGGCTCAAATATGGATGGTTCCACTTAAAATTGTAATACATTTTTCAAGGATTTAAGCTGGCGCTCAATTGAAACCAGTTTTTTGGGGATTTAAGACGCGGCTTAAATACATTTAATTCGTACACTGGTCTCGTCAGTTCTACCCTAACCAAGAAATTTAGCAATGAAAATGTCTGATAATATGTGCAAAAATATTAAATATTAAATATATAATCGGAAAAATATTTCCTGCCAAAGTAATTACCTCAGATTCTCCCAGACTGGACCGCCGAGAATTGACTGCCGAATTTTTCTCTGATTTGGACGATTCTAAAACATTGTACTTTAGAGGATAATCCAAGGTTAAATCGGGTTCTCAAACAAATAAGAAAGAAAAGTTTCCGGAAATCAATTTTTTTTCTTTCGAAATTTGAAGTTAATTTACTACGACTACATAGTACATGAGGAAGGGGGGAAGGCAACCTCCTCCGCACAGCTTTCGAACTTCATATTACCTATTTGCGGCAGTGCGCGTCCCCATGGGGCTTCCAAACCTCTCCAAAACACTCTTCCGGAAATGATCTTCCGTTTAAAATCGGCTATTTAAATGAATTAAAACGAAATTTTTAAATTTTAACTCTCTGATGGCGTCAGAAATTACTAAAATTATATTTTCCTCTGATAAAGCAAAAGATTGATGTGCAAGAAAATACAGAAAATAGCATTTATTTATATATTTTTTTCTCAACAAATCTTGGAATGGCTCGGGCTTTTTATGAATAGCTTTTACTGAAAAGTAGACAAATAAAAAATATTCTTCATAAAATGTAGATTCTAAAATACATCGCGGATTGTAAATTTTCTTTCTAATTATTGAGATATTTATTGAAAACAAAACTCTGTTATAACCTAATGATTTTAAAACTATTTGGGGCTTTTTCTTTACAAGCACTATAGATTTGAAATACATATAGATCGAAAAATCTACATTCTCTTTAGTTTTAGCGTTGCAAAAATTGCATTGTAAAGTTATAACGAAGATGCTTAAACCAATCATAGCCCAGACTCAGAAAACTAACCAATCACAGACGTAAATAAGAGGGGGGGGGGGGAGAAGAAACACGATATCAAACAAAATCTAAAACGTTTTGGCTTTTCCAGTCCGAACTTTGGTTGTAAATAAGAAATAAATATATTATGAAAATGTTATAGATACTATAGATAGACTACCGTGCTTAAATAATCGAGTTGGTTTCGTTTAAAGTAGAAATTGACGATTATAAATGGAAGATAATTCCCGGAAGACTGTTTGGGGGAGGTTCGGAAGCCCTATTGGGACGCGCACAGGCACAAATGTGTTAAGAGGTTTGGAAGCTGTGTATGGGAGGTTGCACTCCCTCCCTCAGTACATACCATCTGATGAATCAATATCTTGAGGTTTAAATGTTGATGGATCTGGTAGTTTAGGGGCTACAGGTCGCTGCTTCCTAAAATAAGATTTTTTACCTTTTATTCAACATTTTTAGTGCGAAAGTTATCAATATATGGTATGATATTCCATATAAAATCAAAAGTGCTGGAAACCTGAACATTTTCAAAAACAAGCTCGATAATTGGCTGAATTCCTGAACGGCCAATGAAGTCGGAAAAGAGATGTTTTAAATTATCACACCCGTGATATATAAACATAATCAAAACAATTAAACCAATTAAATCAAAATTATTCCAATCGGTTTAAACTTTTTCCTCCCACACCCATCCTTAAAAATACTTTTCCTCCAAAGTTTATACACGTTTGAGCAAAACTTGGTAAATAGATTTTTTTCTTGCTAAATTGGCTTTTTTAAAGAGAAAATTATGATATCTGTAGAAAAAAATTTAAAGGAAATTTTTTTTTGTTCTGGGGTGTACACTGTACATTCTTAAATATTTTTGTTTCCCCTGTTTGGTAACACTCGGTTGCATCACGAAGGTGTGTGTGTACTGTGTAAAACAAAAAAACCAAAATTAAATTTTTGTTCCTTTTTTTGATTATTTTTAATCAAGCTTCGAAAAGAAAATTCAAACTTAATTGAATTCTCCTCCCTTATTCTGTGTTTTTCCCCCGAGATACCGCATTTTTTCTTTATCTTTTCATTCTCTTTTTCACGTTTACTCTTCTCTTTAAAATTGATTTCTCTTCCCTGTTCGGTCAAATTTTAATTTCTGGCCCCCTACCGGGCAAGATTATGCACCCCTATTTTTCTGGGAGGGGGTTAGTTGATTTTTGCTTGGAAAAATATGTATACCTAGCTGGGTTCCAATAGTGGCAGTAGCAACATCTATAGGAAACATATTCAAACTCTTCACGTAGCGCCATTCCGTTGTGGGACTGACATTGACGACAGATCAAAGCATATCTTAACAGATTAGCAAAATATAAAAACTAGGACTCGAGGAGTTTATCCGAAGGGGAAAATTTTGTACTTAAAGGAACAGTAATGGTGTGGAGTGCAGAGATAATAATCTCAAGTTAAAATAAAAAGAGTGGCATGTCCGATTCACAACGGTGCTTTTTAAACATTTTTCTGATAAAAAATTTGGGAAAAATTGCCGTTTATCCATTTTAAGCGTTGAATTCTGTAAAATCCTTTTCACTTTTATAGAGAACACACAAAATTAGAAAGAACCTTATTTTCTTTATCTTTTTGCATAAATATGGATGTCACTTAAAATTACGTCTACAGTTCCTTTAAAGGGAAAAAGTAAGAAGTTAAGAAATTACTGAATAAAGAACTGACCTATTAGCAGGACCATCCCCGACCAGATACTCAACAAATTTATCCAAATATCCTCGCTCCCTCGGGAGCACAGGGCGGGGCAGGGGCGGACCACGTCCTGGAAACTGGCCCCGCCCTCCCGGAGGCGGAGGAGGGGCGGAATTTCCGCCTAGTCCAAATGCTGGCATAACAGCGATTGTCTGGTTCAGGTTTTCGGGAGGAGGCTAAAAAATTATTTTAAAATCACAAAGAGCCGACATTTTTGGCAAACTGAAGGGATGGATTCCGGAGAAACAAATCAGGAAAAAGAATAATTTGAAAAAGAAAATTTTCACACAGACAGACACAGGAACGGAAAATGTCTTTGTGGTTGACAAATATTTGAACACTGATTCGCTTGAATAGTGATAAAGCTAGCCAATCTGAAATGGTCGTTCCGGAATAGTCCTATAACATATAAAAAAAGAGAACGAGAATAGATTTTTTTCTGTCTTAACGTTATATATACTCCACCCACCTGTTGTTTAGGTGCAGCAGATAGAGAAGAGTTTAGGTTTGGGGTTAGTGGGCGTTTCCTTAATTCCATCCCAGGGTTAAGTGGGCGCGGAACAGATATTTGACGAGAACCAGGACCTGCAACAAAGTAAATATAAAGATGAAGGACAAAAAAGTTGAATTTATCAACTTTCATTTTTTATCTTTTTCCTAGTTTCTTATCAAATTTATTAAACTTTTTAACCCAAAAGTTAAAATTCTACGAAAAAGTCTTTAGTGATTTTAATAAAATAATTGTGCTTAAAAATATTTAATCTCTTATCCTTTGCTACTGAGTTTAGAAGGATCAAATCTCTCAAGGATCTGTGTAGCAACCTTGAAGGTTTCCTTCTCCATTACCTCGTCCAGGATCTTAGCTTTCTCATCCTAGACAGGATTAGATATGTAGCTTTCTCATCCTAGACAGGATTAGATATTTAGCTATCTCATCCTAGACAGGGTTAGATATTTAGCTTTCTCATCCTAGACATGGTTAAATATTTAGCTTTCTCATCCTAGACAGGGTTCAATATTTAGCTTTCTCATCCTAAATAGGATTAGATATTTAGCTTTCTCATCCTAAACAGGATTAGATATTTAGCTTTCTCATCCTAGACATGGTTAAATATTTAGCTTTCTCATCCTAAATAGGATTAGATATTTAGCTTTCTCATCCTAAACAGGATTAGATATTTAGCTTTCTCATCCTAAACATGGTTAAATATTTAGCTTTCTCATCCAAGACAGGGTTAAATATTTAGCTTTCTCATCCTAGACATGGTTAAATATATAGCTTTCTCATTCTAGACAGGGTTAAATCTATAGCTTTCTCATCCTAGACAGACTTAAATAGATAGCTTTCTTAACCAAGACAGGGTTAAATATATAGCTTTCTCATCCTAAACAGGGTTTAATATATAGCTTTCTCAACTTAGACAGGATTAAATATATAGCTTTCTTATCATAGACAGGGTTAAATCTATAGCTTTCACATCTTAGACAGGGTTAAATATTTATACTAAATAATTTTGTGAACAGTTGGGGTTTACTTAAAACTGACTTATATTTGTCTTATTAAGATATGAAGTAAAAGACTATTTAAAATAATAATGAAGTTTCTATTTTTAATGTGATTACAATAGATCACATACCTTGAGTTTAATAAGCTTTGCATCATCTTTATTTATTTTCCTGTGATACCACCAGGACAGTATTTTCCTAAAATAAATTTCTTAATCCCTCTAATATCATCTCTGAATGACAAAACGTTTAATCGTTAACGATGCATGTCCATTGTCCACAAGATATTCCTAAAAACAGTGCTTAGGATCGGATCCGTTGGATCCGCAAGATTTTGGCTTCCTTGATCCGGATCCAAGGGGTAAAATATCAACCAAAAACTGCAAAACAACCTTTTTACTCATAAAACCCAACTCTGAACTTTAAAATTAAAAGAGATTATAAAAATTTCCTCATTTCTGAATGGTTCATCAAGTTTTAGAATAAAAATAAGCGAAAAAAATAATTTAAAAAATTTTTAAAATAACTTTTTGTTAAAAAAATTCAGTAAATCTTAAAGAAATGACCTGGATCCGGATCCATTTTTTTCCAGTGCGGATCCAGGAACCGGATCCCGATCCGCATTAAAATTAAATGGATCCTAAGCACTGCCTAAAAACGTCAACACTCAACTTGAAAAACTATCTTGGACATGCCTCGTTACTATTAATATTATTTAATTTAAATTACTTTAACTAGTTAGTTTAAGATACTTTTCTTAAAATTTTGATTTAATGCATAAAATTCCAAAGCTCTGATGTTAAAAAATCGAAAAATGAAAAAGCTAGAAGTATATGAATTGTAATTTTTTTTATACTGAGGATGGGGTTAAAATATACTTCCCCCCAAATGTTCAAGGTGATTTTCCCCAACCAGAGGAGGTCATAACTTTTGAGTAGAGTATTGTTTATCTTAAAAGCTTGATCTCAATATCCAATGGGGGCCCTTTTCAATTTGAGGATAAATTCACAACATAAAAGTGTTGATTTCAGGTTTTAAAGCTTGTCAATTACTTTCGGTGAAAAAACAATGTTTTGATTTTATCAAAGGTAAAAGTTTTCATAAATACCTTTGGCACAATAAAGAGAAAAAATATTAAAAAAGGTAAAATGAAACTATTTTTTACACAAACAAGCACAATCTTTAATCCTTTTAAAAACAAAATTTTCCGGTTTTAAGAAAAAAATTGGAGGAAATTACTATACCTAAACACAAAGAGCAGACAAGGTATTATTACCACTAGAGGAACTAGCAGTATGTACTCGTCTGTACGCTGTGCAGTACGGTACAAATAATAAATAAGCCCTAGAGCCCCAAGCCAGAAAACAACTCTGAAAATACAAGAAGTAATTTTGAATTATGGACAAGTGACCAAAATACAATTTAGCATTTAAAAAACATTTTTTTATTTCAAAAGTAAAACTTAATATTTTCAATTTATCTCACCCATATGTAAGAATATATTTGATGAGAGTATTCTGTGATGCCACATTCTTATTCTTACAAGCCGTTATTCTTCAATACAGATTATTTAGTCTTTAAACGGTTTATAAATAACGGTTAACGGTGAACCATCAATCCGTAGAAATTTTCAAATGTTTTTGATCTGGTGAAAGAAATGAAAATTAAACTATTGTTTTTTTCTTCACCATTTTTATTTTTCTTCTCCAAGAACTATTTATTTTTACATAAAAAGTCATATTTTTTCCCCTTTTCAGCGAATAAAACTTTTTAAAAAAAATGTGGCGCTCCGTGAAAACGTCATAATAAATGAAAAAATTTATTTTTAAAAAAGAAATTATCCTGTGGACTGTAATTTCAATAAGAATGCCAATTTAAAAAAAAGTTCCAAAATTGTGAAATTGATGTTTGTTTGCGGTTAAATAATCTGCCATTAGAATTTGTTAGCGAAAAGGGGGGGGCCATATTCTATCAAGAGTTAAAATAATCTGCCTGTTTATCTCCTTCTCAATTCCATCCAAGATATCTAGAGTACTCTTCTTCTTCTAAAATAATATAATTTGAATCGTTTCTGTTGTCCTCCATTTGTTAAGAATGTCTCCGTGTATGTTTGTAAAATCCAAATGCAAATACAGCATAAATTAATGGGACTGAATACATTATTTTAGGTGGCACTCCAGTCAAAGAGTGGAATGCCTGATTCACACAGTTCCCTGTAAGTCTTTATATGAATAAAAAAAAGATGTTAGGTACTTTCCCAAAGGATTTTTCCCAAATGTGAAATTTCCAAAGCGGCGCCCATCCTAGCCGAAGCGCTCGCCTCCCCCCCTGCAGCCTGCGGCGCCTCAGAGGGCCTAACCTAACCTTTGGGAAGTTGCAGCTTGAGAAATTGCACACTTGGGAAGTTGCAACTTGGGAAATTGTCATTTAGGAAGTCGCCCTTGGGAAATGCCTTTAGGGGAGTACCTAAAACCTGAAAAAAGGGGGGGGGGGGAAATCGTCGTTTTTTCAATTCAAAATTAAAAGGGATGAATTCTGTAAATTACGTTTTTTGTCACTTTTCCATAGAGCGAAAACACAATTAAAGATCGATTGAAAAACAAGCAAATTTTTATCATTTATGTTTAGAAAAAAGTTTAAGGGTATAGTTGAACATCAGACATGTCATTTTTTAATTGGAAGATCACTGATAATTAGTTAATGAAAGCCCCTGTTTTTACCAAAAGGTATAAAAAATTACAATTTAAAATGCTCAAATCTTTTAAAACTCCTTACCCTAAACTTGGAAAGTATATAACCCATCGTGAAGTCGTGTTCGTTGTATTCGTACCACAAATCTGAAAATATTAAATGAAAACAAAAATATCGACCATCAATATGACTGACGTCATTTGTCATACTTGTCAGTTGTAAGATATTCAAGATTTTTCGCAATTTTTTTAGGGAAAAGGAAAAAGTTTAATGAGAAAGTTCTCGAAAAAGTTCATAAATTCTTGTAAATTAACGTCCCGTTTCATAAAGTTTTAACCATCATTATTAAAACCTGCTAAGCCGGAAAGCAATTCAGTATGTTACGGCACGCAATCAAAATTAAAATTTCAGATTTATTTGTTTTCCAAAAAAAGTATACATCATTTGAGCATTACTTAATTATTTTTCTTATTGACGATTTTAACAAAATTTACAAACCTGATAAATTGCAATCTCAATTTTTTCTTGATTGAGAGTTTGAAGGTTAAAACTTTTAAACGAACGCTAATATACAATGCTTAAAGAAGATTTAGTGACACTTTAAATTTGAAGCCATTCAGTGATGATAATCCCTAAAAACCAGCAGACACAATTTTACGACATCTTAAATAACTTTAATTGAGGAATTAAGCAATAGTCCTCAAATTTAAAAGGGGTCACATTGGATATTGAGATTAAGCTTTCAATATCAACGATACTTTACATAGAAGTTCCGATCTCTGTGAAAAAATACAGTTTGTGTTGTATAGCTATCCAGTCCAGTTATTAACTAACTAAATCCTTCATATTCATTATTCAATATCCAGCTTACCGTGGAGGGGAAACCTTAAAAATCCTCGAGGTCTAATAATCCAAACATTTTTATCTGAAATCCGCAAAATAGAATATAAAAATCCACGCCACTGAACAGACACGAATAAGATTTGAAAAATGGCACAATTTCAAGGCGTTTCATGAAGCATTACAATTTTTTACATTCTTGTTGAAGCTATATTGCTATTTTTAGGTTAAAAGATAGGGTATAAAATTACAAAAAATTACAAAATTATAATTTACAAATCAGAGGTAGTTAAATTACAGATTTCCAAGTTAAAATTTAATTTCTTTTTATAAAATCTACACTTAAAGATTTAACAGGTGCAAATTAAATTGTGCAATCGTGTAGAATTTCGAGTCTTAACTTTCAATTTTTTAAATTTTCCCATTTTGATTTTGAAAGAACTATTCTGTAATTTAACCAAGTATGGATGGTTTAAATGATATTAACATAATAAATGTACAAATGAAAAAAAACGTAAAAAGTAAATTAGCCTATATTTGGAAGCACCCTGTTATAATGGATAAAGATGGATAATGAAATATTTATATTTGATAATGTGGTAATATTGGGTAAATAAGATTAATAAATGTTGATATCTATATGTTAAACTTGTCTTATCAAATTTTTAAAAGATATGAAAATTAATTTTAGGGTTTACATAAATTCCAAAAACCGAATTTAACAGATTAAGATAAACGTTATATCTGAGGAAAACGAAAAATACATTTACCCACATATTGTGAATAATTTATTTATAATTAATTTAAAGGAATCGATCCATTTAATATATCGGAACAAAATATTTAAAAATATTAATTTAACTAAACAAATCAAATTGTACAGAGAATACTAGAGCGCTCTGTTTGTTTTTGTACCATAATATTTTAATATAAATCCAACAAACATTGTGCTTCAAAATATCTGTACAACATGTTGGAAACAATCGACTATATTCACTATTTCAAGATATTGTATATCTTTAATGAACAATTATGAGTTATGATTTATCTATTTTCTATCAACGACATTATTTGTACTTGGTAGATTACAATTACAATGGATTGAAATCTTTTTGATTTTAATCCATAAGGTTGCATTTTGAGCTAGTTATTAAAATGCATTAAACAGCGGTGATCAAATAATAGGAAAGAAATTAAGAGAAATGTTAACAAATGAAAAAACACCATTGTATTGAATTGTAATTTGTTCCCTTGGGTTTCTTAATAGGGTGAAAGTTTAAAGGCATACTAAGAAATCACGGACCAACACTACGATACGATAAGTATAAAAGTATAAAAGTATAAAAGTAGAGTAGTATAAAACTATGAAACATCCCAATTATAAATCAGATACGTAAATTGTCCAATACCATACATAGATAGAAAAGGTTCATGCATATAGAAATCAGCGTTGGACCGATAAAAAGCTCAAAAATGTACATTACCACAGTACAAAATTTTAAAAATATAAATATCAAAAATATTATTGATATAATTCCGACATGATTGATTTATGTCACTCTTCGCTCCAGTCTATGTTATTATGTACACCGTACAGTGTACAAAATTAAGTTCACAGTGTACACAGAATCTAAGCAGATTTGTTTGCAAATAGAACTCTGGCGTCTTCTACACAACTAAGAATGTTAAGAAGTTAATTCCCGAATTCCAAAATGATAAGGTTTTCACCCGTGTGACGTCAGAGCTGACAGGTAAACGACTAAAACCCAACTTGAAAAAGGATATTATTGTTTGTGCTCGTGTTATGTTAGTATGAAATCAAACATTAAACTTGAAATAATGTACACAGTTCACTTGGCTTTTTACACTGTACAGTGCACTACATATACAACAGAACTATTAACTTTCTGAAGTACACTGTATTTAGCTCATGTTCACTGGCGGAACTGGTGAAAACATTGTAATTTGTTTATCAAACACTAAAGTGTGTTTTGGCTTCAGTTTGCATGGTTAGAGAATACGAACTGGTAGGCTGAAAACCAGAGAAATACGTCCGTTTCTTAAAACCCCTTCCTTACCAATTCCAACTCCCCCCCCCCCACCCCCATTAGTCAAATTCTAATTTTTAACGTCCTCCATTTTCTACATCAAAATTAGATCTTATCATCTTTGTATTAAACCACATTTTTAAAATTCTATTTTTTAGTTTCCTTCTTTCCCAAAGTTTCTCCATTAATAAGAGTGCTGAGCGATTCATGGTTTCTACCATTTTCAACTCCGTGGTCCCCTAAAACGCGCTAAAAACCCCATAGTGTTGAACGTATTAATCGGTTAGAACTCTGTTTCGTGAAGACCGTGCTTGACAGGAACAGCACGCTCTATTTGATCCTCACCAGGCTGAAAATAGATAATATTTAATCAATCAATGATTAATTGATGAATGATTTATTGGTTAATTATGAAAATTACAATATGGACTGAGTAAGCTAGATTTAAGAGTGAAAAGTGCTAAAAACGAACAAGAGCCAAAAACTATTTAAAGTATAAAACTGAAAAAATGTACAACTGAACATCTAAAAGTGGATGAAAGAATAAATTAATAAGTGTATGAATGGCAATTGAATGAATAGATGAATAAATACCTGAATTAGATGAGATTTATCCACAGCAGAGCCATTCAGACTGTAATTCTAAAATATCAAAATATAAACTAAAAACGAAAAAAAGATAGATAAACTTAAACACATAAATCCTTTATTCATTTTAAATCTAAGTAAAATAAAGATTTTAGGATGAAAGGATAACAGGATCAAAAAACAAATTGAAGGATAGGATTACAACAAGAGTTAATGTATCTGTATACATGATAAGTGCTTAGGATCCATTTTATTTTGAAGATAATTAAGATCCAGGTTAGGCACCCGGCCTGTAATAAAATGTTTCTTGTCCACATTTCTGAATGATTAAATTATTGTGTGTAATAAGGACTCTTCGAAAAATTCTTCTTCTCAGAATTTCTTTTGGAAAATTTGGCAGCTCAAGCCTTCCTTCTACTGTTCATCCTTGAAATCATATCTGGATTGTTTGGCGGATTGACCCATTCGATATCAGAGCAAAACTTTGACCTCTAGAAGTAGAGTTCCAAGAATTGTAATGTGTAAAGCCATAAACATTTCGCTTATTATTATCCTAAAACTTGATAAACCATTTAGAGATTAGGAATTTTATGAACAATCTCTAATTTTCAACATTTGAGATGTGTTTTGAGGGGCAAAAGTATTTGTATAAACATATTTTGGTTGATAATTTCCCCCATTTTTTTTACGGATCTAGATCCGGATCCAGGAAGTTTAATTGTTGCGGATCCAACGTATCTGGATCCGTAAGCACTGATTCTACGTCCATAACCAATCAATATTTTATCTGTGGTTTAATCGCTAACAGTGGTGAAAGAAGGAATAAATGGAACAGGGTTTGACACAAGGGATGCGAATTTAAAGTAGACAATTGGACGGAATGTATTCAGTCTTTTTGTTTTCAATTCCCAGCTCCCTGGAGCTTGTACACGTGTTTACACCTTTTTAAATAAACCACTGAAAACTATAATCAATGCAATTCAATTTTTAGATTATATTATTGTGTTTCAGGTCGTCGTACAGTAAAGATGACTTTTTATTTCAATTTTGATTTCTAACAGCAGAAGCACTTAATCATTTAAACAAATAAAAGTTTGCAATTAACAGCTTCTCAATATTTACTTGAAAACTTGTAATTCTAAAATGCTTGCTAGGAAGCAAAGCATTATTAATAAAAAATTGTCTTCACTGTACTGATATAATCAGCGAACACATTTTATGGATAATGCTATACACAAGAGAACATACCGGATATATATTAGATTTCTCCGACCCGTTCAGAAGGTAGTTTGGAGATTTTATTAATCTCTCCTGCTTCTGCAATTCTCTTTCTCTCTCACGTAGCTCCTCCTAATAGATAGATAGATAGATAGATAGATAGATTGATTAATAGATACAGACAGACAGACATAGATATATGGAAAGATATATAGGATAGATAGATAGTGATGAGATAACGAGATACAGATGGATATATAGATACAAATAGAAAGGTATGATTATTATTTACTGTAAGCTAGTTAAGTCATTAGTTAAATTGTACGATTTTTATTAATGTTAAGGAATTATTTGCTCAAGCAATGAAAATGAGGCAACACCTTTCTTTTAAATGTCGTCTTTTCTTAGTGATAGTTATGTCTTTGCTAAGGCTCACCTTTTCGTCTGGTAAACAGTGTGATTTGAACCAGGATATACCGATCACACCGATCATTATACCCATCACGGTGGTACCAACTCCAAACAGTGCAAATTCAGTTGGCGTGTAACATCTAAATAGGTAGACAAATGTTCATCATTTCATCCATCAAAAGTAAATTTGAAAACTTCCCTGGACATCTTAGGTTCCAATTAACATTCTGAATGAAGAAGGGATTTTAGATAACAGTTGTACGAGAATTGCTTTGACACAAAAATAAGTCGCTCAACATACTTTCTTCAAGCCACTGAATGTACGGCTACGCCCAGGTTCAAAGTCAAAACGGAAGAGGAAAAATAAAAAATAATAAAAAATTACTTGTTGGATACACAGAAGAGGCTTCCACCATCCCTGGGCAAATTCCTGGGTCTCTCAGTTGTTATTCCACTAATCACAATCTGACGTTTCAGCTCCTCTCTTTCCTCTACATACAACAATCATAATCAACCAATCAACTAATATCACCTAATCAATCAATAAATATCACCTAATAAATCGAAATCAAATCAATTGATGTAACACATTTACACAATCAATCAATTTCACTTTATTAATATTAATATCTAAAATTTTAATGATGATCTAAACCTCATAGAGATAATAAACTAGGTTTTAGTTTCACGTTTTATTAAAAATATATTTTAGTCTGGATTGACCCTCGTCAGTTCTAATATATAGTTCGATATAATAACGATCAAAATAAAAAATAAAAAATAAAAAACCACCAAAAAAAAATAAAAAAAATAAAAAATAAGGGCAGCCAGATTAACAAAGTCATATCACGATATGTAAAATAATTCCCTTTTTAAAGATTGTTTTAGGACAACTTTTGTTCCTTGAACTCAATCAATCAATTAAAATTAAATCAATGGACATCACCTAATCAAAATCAATCAAAATCCATCAAAATCAATAAATATCAATCGATTTCAATCGATATCAATATCACCCAATCAACCAATTTCTCAATCACAATAAATATAAATAAATTAATCAACAGAAATGATATCCGTGTTTTATTTTCTCTCGAAGGTTTTATTTCCTGAATTGGGNCTTTTTGGGTTAAAAGAATTAAAAACTTATTTTAGATGTATAATTTTTCATTTTTCCCTCGAATCATCAAAAATCATTTCCTCCACACCCCTGATGCATTGAACTTACCGATCAGGTTTTGGATGATATTGGTTCTTTCGTTAGTTTCCGTCTGCAACTTCTCAATATCCTTCTGCATCTGCCTAATCTCGTGGAGGGCAATCTCGATGTCCTTGCACTCGAAGGGTTCGGCGGTCAGAGCTCGGTTCATTAGATCATTGGTTTGCATCTAATTAAATGTTTATAAATACAATGTCCCAAAAATACTTTAGGATATTAGGGTAAAAGGTTAAATTGCAAGATTTAGCATATTTATTTCTTGCTGCCCCCTCACTCATGATATCAGAAATAAGAATAGAATAATAGGGGTTGTTCATCCATTGCATCCTGCTGTGATAACAAATATTGTTAACAGGAAAGTAAGACCGGGCCAGGGTATTCTGTTTATAACCGTTAGTTTATTAAAACCCAGCTAAATATCTTACAGTGCTATCAGAAATACCTGGAATTAATTAACAATTAATCAGACGAAATTCCATAAAATTTTACAAATATGATTGATGAAACGATAGTCCTGCTATTTCTAAAATGTTGTCTGCCTTTTTTTGAGCATTTAAATTTGCCAGAGATATATATATGTAAAATCGCCTGATTAAGTGTCTATAAATTCCGGGTCTTTCTGATTATGACTGTTTAAAATTTGCATAAATAGCCATCTACCTTCTTAGATTTCTCACCTCCTCCGGGTTATCAGGATCGTAGAACGTATCTATAAACACACTCGGTATACTGGTCTCAACTTCAAAATTGTTCTTCAACACTCTAAAAACAATCAATCGATCGATCAATCAATCAATCAATCAATTAATTAATTAATCAAATTACAAATTATTCAATTGTTTTATCAACTTGTCAGTACCAATCAAATATCATGTAATCCATAAATCTATCTTTCTGACCATCAAGGACTGACAATTGATATCAATGTCAACAAATTTATCATACATACAAAATCTTATCAATAAACACAAAAATCGATTATAAACGCAAAAATCATAAATCCACCTCCATAAAAAAGTTCCCAAACGACCCGATGTCTCAAAAACACGACAAACCATTTAACCAAAAATCAAGAAACCTCGAAATTCATCAAATCTATAAAATTTATAAATCAATGAATCATCTGGTAAATAAATAGATTTCAAAATATAAACCTATTGAACTCGTTGGTCCAGAAATCCTCAGTTATTTTAGGATGAGCGGATTCTCTGAGTCGAATCGAGTTTTCAGCATAGTTCCAGTGGGTAGCCTTAACATTTCAGGATATTTTTTTTTACTTGAATTGAAATTGAGGTAAGTGACCAGCTAGACATGGTAGTTGAGCTGCGAGTGAAGTGTGAAGAGATTTTTTTTCAGGATTAATTTGAGAGTGAGACCCATAAGACATTTTAGGTGTATAATTGTTCAGCAAAAGCCCAAATTCCGATCTTTGAAATCCTCCTATATTGTCATATCTGGAGGCTTGATTTTGAAGAATAATTTAATAACGTCAACAAAAAATGTAACAAAAATTATTCAGTAAAATAAAAACATATATGTATACACTGCGTTTCTAGTTATTATGCAAATCTTTTTTTAAAGTTTGAAAGGGAAAAAATTACATTCAATTTGCCTTATTAAGATTAAAAACAATTATGCACCCTAAAACTGTCTTTAAGGTCTTAAATAAATCCTAAAAATTTCTCTACAATACTGCACTCTTAGTTCAACTACCATTGCAAACCAGCCACTCCCCTTAAACAAAACTATCTGCCGCAATCTAATCTAATTTTAGAAGCTAAAAAGATTAAAATTATAATAGTTAAATTTGTTGTTTTCGAAAGGCGAAATATTTTTAGATTTTTTTCAGGGTTAGAAAAAAACCCGGTTTTTATTGTTTTTTTTTGGCCTTTAGGGGTTTCAATTTGAAAGTAGTTAAAACCTACTAAAATTCATACTTATTCATAATTTAAGATCTAAATATTTATCATTTGCTATAAATACATTTAAATATCATATCGGGGTTTAATTATCGCAGAAAAGTATAGCATATCAAATGTTTTTGAGTTTTAAGATTCTCTGCAAAGGCGCAATGATATTTTGTTTTTAAAATTCGAAAATATCTCTTAGATTCTATTTCATACTCGGGATCAAACACAGTTTCAGGTTCTGGTTCAGGTTCAGGTTCAGGTTCAGAAATTCAAGTTCAGGTTTAAATTAATAAGACTATTTAAGCAAAAGGTGAACTTTATAGTTATGAAAAATAATAATTTTGTTGTGATAATAGGCTATGATCATAAATATATATATATATATACTCTTCAAATACAATAATATCACATCCCCACCCCCAATCAGAAATATGTATTTAAGTGAGAAAAAAAAATAGTCTGAAAATCATAGAACTAAAATATCAAAAAATTGCAGTATTCCCCTATCAAGGCCCCTTTTGAAGAAGGGAGGTGATATTATTGAATTTAAAAAGTAATTTATTAATATTATAGCCTATTATCACAACAATATTATTATTGTTAATAGCTATAAAGTTCACCTATTGCTTAAATAGTCTTATTATAATGAATTAGTATGAATTTTAGTAGGTTTCAAAAAGCCCAAAAAAAAAAAAAAAAACCCACTGGGCTGGTTTTCTTCTTGAAAAAAACCCGGGATTTTTCAAACCCTGGGTTAGACCGTTGAGATAAGAAACTTTTAGGGATAAAAAGAAAACTCAAGAAGTATCTCAGCCAGACAAACTCAAAAATATTTTCTCCATGGTCGAAAATCCTTATGAATTCCATCTAATAATAAAATAGTACCTCTAGTACTGCGTTCTTCCAGAAATGGTTGCCGAACATTTTCTCAAATAACGAGAGCATACTCCGCAGCGCGTGGGTCATCCTGGATACAATATCAGACTTAATCAATATTCTTCGTTTTACAGGCTGTTGATTTTTTTCTTCCAAATTAAACTATCCTTCCCCTGGCAATCAAAATAATTTATTCAAACTGGAAAAAATGTTATGGTTTTATTTTACANCCCCCCCCTCCTTGTAATTATCCCTGTTCTAACCTATTGTCTGTTTGCTTGAATGCGATGACGAAAAGATGAACATATTTAATATCGTTCTTGAGAACAGAAACCAGGTTTTCTATTGTCTTCTCCTCCTTCACCAAATCATCACCAAACCCTATAAGTAAAAAATAATGCTAATCAAAACTTTATTAGAATTATTAATATTATGAAGATATATTTTCACCCATTTATTAATGGTGTAGTTTAAATTTGGTCAGATATTTCGAAAATTTTAAGAATTATGCAAAATTTTACAAAAAAAGGCGACATTCATCATATTATACATAACATAATTATCATTTCAATCATTAATTTATTATGTATCACGAAATGTACCTGGAGTATCGATGATAGTAAACTCTGGTAATGAACTATTGCCTAACCAGTATCCACGATCAGGGCAGGTTTCTTTAGTTACCGGGTCCAGGTGGGATTGAACCTTAACACGTTACGATAAAAAACTATTATGAAAATATCGTTTAAGTAACTGTCGACTTAATTTCAAGTTACCCTCTGTTTAATTTTGCACATTGCACAATTCATAACGGTATATCGGCGTTTTTCTACCTAACATAGTCTATTTCCTGCATTGTCACTGCAACATAAATGCACACATTGCACAATTCATAACGGTATATCGGCGTTTTTCTACCTAACATAGTCTATTTCCTGCATTGTCACTGCAACATAAATGCACTCATTACACAATTCATAACGGTATATCGGCGTTTTTCTACCTAACATAGTTAATTTACTACATTGTCACTGCAACATAAATGCACACATTGCACAAGTCATTTCAATAGAGAAACTATACAAATGAAAGTAGTAAATTATTATTGTTTAGGTTATAGACGGCACGTCTATGAGTTAAACATATTGAAGACGACATCTGGGATAGTCTCTCAGTTCAGTGTATACCCTGTACTGTACTGTTACACGTACACATCTCCACATGTTCCTTCCATCACTACCTCCCTATCTCTACCTGGATTCTTATCATTCCTCTCTCTACTTCCTCAGCTCAAACAACCTATAGTTATTTCTGTCCCTCCTTCCCTCCCTCACCATCTTTTTCAGTACTCTTAGTTCCCCTTCCTGCTGTTTAGTAGATTATCAGTTATCTTTCCTTTATTATAACACTTTAGATTACAGTCTATACCTTATTAAATTATTCTAGCCCTATTCTAGACTCTTACCGCAGCTTTACAACTCCTTATAAGTTATAACTCTATCTAGGCAAACCCTTTGGTGAGTTTCCCCCCTTTAACCTAAGTCCAGATCTAGGTGATTGGGCTAACCTCGCTCTCCTCCTCTTATTTCCTATCTCTGGACTGCACGGACGATTCCCAGGTAAGCGTGTTCAGCTAGAAGAAAATATGATAGCTCTTCAACCTTGATCAGACAAAGGTTATTAAAGGGGTACCATTGTTAACCAGACAAACCCTCTTTACAACAGAGTTTTTAGCTGTAATCAAAATGCATTAAGAATGACAAATTCGCCTTTGGATATAAAATTTTAATTTTGAAATGGTTAGGCTACTTTGGTAGTTGGCATTAGAAGAAGCCTTCAACATCAGCCTGTGGACGGGTTACTGCTATACATACACAATACACATCCAGAGTTCTATTTTGAATTGAGAATCTGGTAAATTATAGATCTAATGGACCAAGCAAGAAAAATTGCCCCAAAACCATTCTATGAACTGTCAGGTAAAAGTAAAAATCGTTACCCCAACCCCCAGCCACCGGGTTTCAGCTTCAATTGTTGTAAAGTTGGGATATTCACCATTACCAGCATATTCCACATTTCTTTCCAAGAATTAAATTTAGAGAAATAAAAATGATTAGATATCAAGAATCAAGATTCAGTTTTGAATTTGAATAAAAATGATTAGATATCAAGAATCAAGGTTCAGTTTTAAATTTGAATACAAATGATTAGATATCAAGAATCAAGGTTCAGTTTTGAAACGTACGTAGAAACGTTTTGCATGTCTCAAATGAATCCTAAATAATTTGTCAACAATACTACATATTCAGTTCAACCATCATACATTGCCGGTCACTCCCTTTAAACCCTTAAAAACAAACTGACTATCTGGAATATATTGTCACTTTTCTAGCTTGAAAAGTGTTTAATTAAGAAAATTTCCTCCGTATTATTTCTTAAGCAAAAATGCGCATGCCCCTTTATAGAGAAACCTCAATTGAAAAGATCGTCTTTCTATAAGAAGATGATTGATATCTCATGCATTCTCGATCACAGTTGTAAACAGAAATTCAACACTATAACTGGAGGAGCTGCGAGTTGAAATTAGGCTTACAATCCCTTTAAAAACAACTCACTTTAAAACATCCAGACTTGAATCCTTCTCCATCGAAGTTCTTGTGTCGACCTAAAATAGAAAAATAATGTTTCTGTGCTTCAACAAAACACATAAAATAGTAATCTGTGTCTGTCAGATAATAACTCATGAATCCCTTAACCGATTTGCCATAAATTTAGATGGAGCAGCTTTGTAGAGTCGTTATTAGCTTGGATTGAGTCTGGAAATTGAGTACGTTGACTTTTACAGGGAAAGGTTAGATTTCCAGACAAAGCTGGGTTCTCAAGCTAGATCATTATGATAAAGCGTATTGCAATGCAACCCAGACCTTGAAATATTTTTTATCAATATAAAAACATCTGTAGGAGTCAGTTTATATAATTCATTTTGTATAAAATGCTAATAAGAAATTAACTTTTAAGTACACAATAATGAACTTATGAATGACAGGTAAAAAATATTAACAAAAAATGTGTGTGGGGGGGGGATTTAAATCTTTTCCAATGAATTATTTAGAGGGGGAGGTGGGATTGAACCCATGTTTGAGGGACTGGGTAAGGTGGTTTGGTAGTGGTGGGGTGAGTTTGAGATATTTACCTCTTAGCACATTTGCAAGGGATGATTTTCCCACACCAGTGGCTCCCAGGATTACAATACGAGGACTAGGAAACTTATCGTCGTTTGGAAGTTTTCGCCCTTAAACAAGATATTACATACTACTAAATCATTTTCAATTGACAAAAATAATTTCTTGCGAGAAATGTTTTTATTTTCATTTTCCCGCTTTTTTCTAATTTTTTTTAAAAATGCCATTTTTTCAAGTTAACGTTTTTTCTTCTAAAATGAATTTTTAAAAATCTATAAAAATTTATAAAAAACCTTACCTTCTGTTTGGGCTATGAATAGGTAAAAAAATATATATAGCAGCATATTCCAGTCTTAGCATAACACTCACTTGGCCTAGAAAAAAATAAAATTAGTTTTATTTAGTAAGTGTAAGGTCAGGATTAGAGGGAATACTGGGGGGGGGGGGGGGTAATTGCCCGTCCTGATTTTGACAAGTATAAAAAAGAATGAAAATTAGTTCGACTTTTTACATCCCCCCCCCCATATTTCTTTAAGATAACCCCTCAAATATAATAGTTCCGTATACTTTGCTAATATCTGATGTTAAATGTACAATGTACATACAGTGTTACATATCAATACAGTGTCGGCTACAGAAATGATAATATAATACAATTTCAGTACCTACCTGATAATTCATTTGTATATACACCAACCACTATTTATTATGTAGCATATTTCAGTACCTACCTGATAATTCATTTGTATTTACACCAACCACTATTTATTATGAAGCATATTTGAGTACCTACCAGATAATTCATTTGTATAAACACCGACCACTATTTACTATATAGCATATTTGAGTACCTACCCGATAATTCATTTGTATATACACCGACCACTATTTATTATATAGCATATTTCAGTACATACCTGATAATTAATTTGTATATACACCAACTACTAATTATAATGTAGCATATTTCAGTAACTACCTGATAGTTAATTTGTATATAAACCTACTACTATTTATTAGCATATTTCAATACTGAATATTATATTGAAATATATGCCAGCCTCTGTATAGTATCACTATTTCAGTGAACGTAATGATATATATGCTGACCACAGTATGATACAAGAATGCGAAATTTAACGCATTAGTGAGAGAGTGAAAAGCTCAACACTATATAAAATAATGGAACTGATTCCAGTGATATCATGAATTTAAAGGGACTGACGTAATAATTTCAAGGAACCATTCATTTAAAAAAAGAGTGCCCTACTTGACTCACAACGGAACCCTTTAAACCTATATTTGGTCAGTAATGTGGATATCTCATTCATTCTTAATCATACACAATGAATCGGACATACCACTCTTTAAATAGAGGGCCACTTGAAATTTCGTTTACAGTCCCTTTAAAGTTAAATACTTTTTTTACTCATAAAGGAATGCAGCTCGATATACCATAATTAAAGGGAAATAAAGTATAACAAGTTTAGTCGATAAATAGTAGACACGGACGGAAACAAACCTCTAATTTATTTCAACTGATTCTGTGCTTCTATCTGCATCTTTAAGTGCGCAATTCCGCGTCTGAAATTTAACACTTAAGTGTTCGTTTGACTTTGGTACAAAATTACAGCGTGTACTAAAATTACAAGTTTACAATTTACATGAGTGTACAATTAAATGTGTACATGAGAAAGGTAATCGTGCCCCGTAATAAATAGTTCGTGATATTTATAAAATGCTTTAATTCATGAAAGAGTTCGAAAACTTGACACACCCCTGCTATGAAAATAGGTGAATTCATTCCATTCATAAAATAGCAAACAAATTTCTTGAAATGTTTTAGAAGTGTAAAAAATATTTATCCTTGTCCTTTATTTTACAGCCCCCCCCCCCCCCCTTTTTCAATAGTAAACAGTGTTAAATGTTAAAGAAAGTACAAACACTCCATTACATAGTATTGATATGAATATATTGGCATGACTAACTGAAATATGATCTCACAAAAAAAACCTTGAGGTAAAGAAATTTTTACTAGACTGATAGATAAATATAATGCCCTTACTTCGCAGAATGCTATTAAAATGAGAGTAAATAAATATGAAATAAAAACTAGTTTTTAAATTACTAGTGAGTTTCTCCCCTTAAAAAATATATAAATAAAAAATAATGGAAAATTAAGATACATGAGTTTTGATGCAAAACTGGACGATTTTTAAAATTTAAATACCAAAAATGCTCAAAAATCTTCAAAATCAAAACTTCCCCAAAATTATGAATCTCACCAAAGCGCCATGTCGTATACAATATTTAAACAGGTTAAATAATTTTTATATATAATAATATTTTTAAATTTATTTGATGAGTTGCTCTAACGCCTTCTGGTGATCTATCCCTAAAATAAAATAATAATGGTTTATATTAAAAATAACATTATCAACAGTTTTTAATAATATTTTAACCGCCACTTTCAGAGACTAAGCGTAATTTTAAGTGACCCTCAAATAAAGATGGTAGTGTCCGTTTCACAACGGTACCCTATATCTGATCAATAATGTGGAAGATATGGTCGTTTTTCTGGGGTTAACAGAATTTGGTTAGGAATTCCGATATGTTTCCCTGCAGTAGAAATACCAAAGTCACTTTTGTGGAGAAACCACAATTGAAAACAATCAGTTTTCAATGTTTTGAACATTGATATTAAATTCACACTTCATTAAACAAAGCTTTAACGGGTACGGTTGTGAATCGAGCATTACCATCTTTGAATGTAGAATCACTTGAAATTATGCTTACTGTCCCTTTAAATCCTAGCAATGCTTATGATCCCGATATTTTTAATTCCCAGAATCCGGAATGAAGTAGAAAAACATCAACATTTTTTAAACTTAAAAATGATATCGACCAATGAGTGATCAATAAAACTTTCATATTTCGGAAATATTTTTGTTCTTTTAAAACAAAGTATAACTAGTGCAGTACAATACCTGTATCTATAAACAGGTTTTAAATTTCTAAAACTGTCATTGTTTTATAAACAAAGTATAAATGTTGCAGTACAATACCTGTATCAATGAGTGCGCGATGTATATCTTGTCTAATAAACCCCAGTTCTAAAAGCTTCTTATATTCACCCAGATGTTTCCTACAAAGACATCTTCTATCTTCTATATATATAAAGTTTTAATCTCTGTTTGTCTGTTTGTTTGTCCGATCATAATTCAGGAACCCCTGGGCCGATTTGCCTCCTATTTTGATTGAGGAACTTGGTTTTGAGATTCTTAGTTGAATGGGTCGACTTTATAACTAAAAATCGACCAAGTGGGGGCAACTTTGACCCTGGGAAACGCTTGGTTCTCAAGCTAGTTTGAAATATAGAAATAAAGCTTCCTCGTGTCCATCAAAAATATTGTCAACGTTAACTTTAGTTATCCTTGAGTGTAATAGTGACACCAAGAAAAAGGGGGGGGTGGGGGAAAAAGAAAAAAAAGTTGGGAGAAAAGGAAGGATTTTAAACCTAAGAGGAAGGAAGGATACAATAAATTTTGATTCAAACGTTGGGAGGAAGGATTTAAATAATGGGAGAAACGATTCAAATGTTTAAACAATTAATTTTTAATCCGCACTAACTATAAATATTAATAGTGCTTTATTGGTCTGTCACAACACATGTTTACTAAAGCTTTAATCCTTTCCTTTCAGAAGTTGTGAGGGTAATGGGTTAGTTTACATTCCGTTCAACGAGTACAGTACACAATGTGTGTACATTTAAATTGGGCGTTCCTGTGTACAGTTCCTTGAGTGCCATAAACGATCATCAACGGTTGAAACACGGCGTTTCTGTTAAAGCGACTAGATACTGCGATTACAGGGAAAAATGATCAAGCGAGAATAAAGAAACGATTTTTATCTAAGAGCAGCTGTGTCTTACAACTTAAATTAACCCTCCAGGGAGAAAGTAAACCGACTCAGCGCGCTTTAAATAGATTAAAGTTACAAAAGTTTTGACCTCCGAGGTCATAACTTTAGTGTGAATTGTCCAACAATTGATCTCAATATCAACTAGGGCAACTGGCACCACAGTTTATTGAAAAGGGAATTAATTTAATCTTTCGGACAACGGATAACTGTTTAATCCAAGGATAACAACTCAAAAGTTTTGACCTCCGACTTACCTGGTAAGATTTTCATCTGCGGCATGTAATTGAGTAACCTCGAGGCTTACTTCCTCACTCCAACCATCCTCAACCAGCCTGAACAAACAACACTTATATTTAAACCATCCTCTACCAACCTGAACACACAACACTTATATTTAAACCATCCTCTACCAACCTGAACATACAACGCTTATATTTAAACCATCCTCTACCAGCCTGAACATACAATACTTATATTTAAACCATCCTCTACCAACCTGAACATACAATACTTATATTTAAACCATCCTCTACCAGCCTGAACATACAATACTTATATTTAAACCATCCTCTACCAACCTGAACATACAACACTTATATTTAAACCATCCTCTACCAGCCTGAACATACAATACTTATATTAAAGCCAGAAAGTCGTAAGTGTAAGTGTTTGTGCGTTTGAGTATATATGTATGTCACCTACATGTTACCTCGGGCTACGGCTACTTTAGCCCTAGTACTACAATATATTGTACGTACATTTAATTAAATCCATCAAAATGAATTTTAGTTTAAAATTTTAAAATAACAGTAATAAGTCCAAACGGTAGCTAAGTGTGTGGGGGGGGGGCGTAAAACTTTCTTGGTTTTTTTAAATAAAAAGGCACAATAGAATAGAGTTAATAAAAAGAGAAAAAATTTTAACAGTAATTTCTGAGAAGGGTCGTTATGAAAAAAAATAGTCTGATTGTTAATGTAGAAAATATATATAAAAAGTAGTAATCTCTATACGAACATTCTAAGTTTCTAAGGTTAGTTGCCTGTTTAGAGACAGAATAGATTGCCAGGCAAAGCTAGGTACGGTACCAAAGGTAATAAAAAAAAAATAGTCTCGTTGTTTTTGTAATATCAGATGTTACTAAGTTGACTCACCTATCCACCAGTATACAGAAGTTGAGAAGTTTCTGACTATCAGCCCCAAAACATCTAAAAAAATAAAGTAAAATTTCTTTAGAAGGAACAAGGGAGGATTGTCTGCGAACAAGGAGTAGTCGAATCTGTCCAATGGTCAGCGATTATATTAAAACAATGAATACGATATTTTATTGATTATGCTTTGAACCTTAACAAACGTTTTTTTAAAAGTTTACAAGTAAACGCATATAAGCTGTTAATTGACAATATCTTTTTGTTTCCATGTTTAGGTGATATATACGACGACGACTGTATAATAAATTTATCCTTATAAATACATTGTATTTCTAAAATATTAACGCTCCAAATATAGTTTAAAATTGATCTGGGGTTGATCGGAGTCGGGACCAAATGATTCGGGCTTTTAAACTAATAGCTCCGAGCTAAAATCCACTTTTTATCCAAAAATATCAATTTATACGAATTGAATCTGTTAGAATACAATTTATTTGATATTTATTAAAGGAAGATGTGTGCACTAGACAACTTTTACCAAAATTCCTACTTCCGCCCATCCCATTACCCCCCCCCTACCTCGAGCCACCCCCTGCCCAAACCTTCTACCCAACATGTGTAACATAAAAATTTCACACGGGTAAAATGTTTAAAACTAAATCAGACGAAATTAAAAATTATTTTTAACGCCCAATTTTGTTTCCAATGACTTCCAGAGAAAGAAAATAATCTCCGTCGTTTTTATGCCTCATTTTTACTGTCACAAACGACTTAAACATTACATCCGGGGCGATTAAAAAACTAATATAGTCGGCAGCTCCCGACTCACATTAAATTACCTTGAGACCAAAAACTATTAAGACAGGAAACAAAATATAAATTTCAAATGAGAAATGGGACAAATTCCGCAAATGAATTGACATAACACAACAATGGATACCGCTATTATACGTATGCCATAATAGGACTTGACAACCAAACTTGGAACAAACAATCATAAACTAAGAATCAGTGATGCTTCTTGCCAGGTTTAAATCCATTATAATTTAAGATACTAGGCTTTCAGGGACACTATTGACCAGAGTGACCGTCAGGGTGAGTTGTTCCCCAGGTCTAATTTTTCTTTTTCATTAGTTAGATATACATTAGTAGATACCATTTATACCATTTAGAACTTCTGGGAGGTTGGAAATTTAAAGATTTTTTGAAAATTAAAAATCCACGAAATTTCTCTATAGAAGTAATGATAATAGTGTATTTATAAGCTATATAACACATCATAAACGTTAAATGTTCTTTTATACTTAAAAATACGACTCATGTATAAGATAAGTTACTATTCTGAAACTAATCAACATGAAATATTTACATTTTTAACTGCTACATCTAATTAATATTATGTGCTGCAAATTCAACAACACTGGATTTTAACCGTTTTGCATAATCTTCATGATTGACTCTTCGTTTGTATCTGTTCCATGTTTTTTTGAACTCATGATGAATAGCTTCTCCTGTTTGTTCACAGTAAACTCCTAGGCCATGTTCTGTTGATTGAAGAAATGGTAATATATGACATACAGCTATATGAACTTTCCAGGTGACACTCAGCTCAACACTATCAAATGTGTTTTGAACATATTCGATCAAATCTTTATAAGATTGTTTGAACTCTTGAACAGCAGTTTCCACATTTTCTCCAACTACCATACCAAAGGTTTCTGCTTGAAGTTTTTGAAACTTTTTCAGACAGTGAACAATTGGCAATAGGTTGTACTTTTTATCGTTTTTTAAATCATCTTCAAGCTTGTCTGTCAGTTTCAGAAACTTACTAGCATTATTTCCATCTAATCCTACACCTTGATATCCTCTGAACATTATGTAATTTGAGCTCAACCAGCTCTCAAACAAAGGCCATAAACTGAGCAATAGAACAGCAAGTTTACTGACAACTCCCATTAGAACATGGAGCTCAGGTACAGGAACTAACTCTTCAAGTAAGGTATCAGGATCTTCTTCTTTATAAAGAAGTCGAGGATTAATAACATTTTTGAACTCTGACATCTTTAACTTTTTCTTTCCATTGGCGACAAAGTTATTGTAGTTATTATCCAAGGATCTGAGAGTTCTCTTGTTGCCAGGCTCAAGAGTGCAAGATCCCTCACAAAACAGACAACTGTACTTTCCTGCATGACTGCTGATACCAAATACTGAATTAGCACATTTGAGATCAAATGCAACATAGTACTTAACATCTTGTAGTTTCAAAGGCTCAATAAGCTTCCACAGATTGCCATTAGCCTCCGATATTCCCTCCACAATTGCTATGAGAAAGCATCTTTTTACCCCAGAATCATCAAGGTTAGAATCTGTGGAAATTTTGTCCTGAGGATTAAATACATTAACTGTAACCTTGAGAAATCCTTGTCCTGAATCCATAGCTATCCTGACTATTGACTCATGTGGATTAACTCCTCTTTCAGCTATAATGTGCTGTATAAATGTAGATGTGTCTTTCACATAAACCATGGTTCTTGTAATCACTTCTTCTCCATCAATAAACTCTTCTTCTTTAGAAGTGTAAAACTCGTCCATTTGGTTGTGAAGATTCTCCATTTTTTCAAAGATATTTCCCTCAATGCTGGTTTGAGTTCCCATGCTTGCTCTGTATTTTGAACAAAACTTTTTGGTTTGATTCTTAGAGAGCTCTAGAGACTTTACTAATTCCATAACTGTGCCAAAAGACACCTGCTTCAACTCTATCCTATCAGTTTTCTTGTCCGGAGTTCCTGCAATAATGTTCAAAGGGGATCCTTGAGTTGAAAGCTGAAACTGTTGTCCCCTAGAAATACTTTCTGATTCCATCTTTTGCTTGATTATTCCTAACAACAAAATAAAATAAGATTTAGAGCTTAAAAAATCTAAGATTTTGATTTAAAATTTAATTCTGCAAAAGTATTATTTTTATTTCATTTTGTTCCCTGAAGCTACACGTTCAGAATATTTAAGTCCAAGACATGCTGCTGCTTCAATAAGATTATTTACAGCTCTGTTTCCAGTACATACATGAGCAACTCCCTGAACTAATATGTTTTGCTTAAAGGGACCGTAAAGGAAAAACGAAAGGGGGTATAGGCTGAAACCTGAGAACCTGAGATTCTCAGGTTTCAGCTGATTTATTTTTTCTTTACAGTCCCTTTAAGTTAACCTTAAAAAGAAAAAAAATCACAAATAGTTAATTTACAGTAAGACCCATAAAACTGTGGCATAGAAAGACGACATTTAAGCGGTATTATGACATGGACAATAAAAAATAATAAAAATAATACCAAAAATTTTAACATTACTAATTATCATTTCCTGAAAATAATTTGGTTAAAAATATATTCTTACCTACAAAACCAAAGCAAGTTGAACATAATCTTGAAGACTTTACAGGTTCAGGAAAAGATACATTAGATGAAGCCAATTCTTCAGCTTTCAGATTTATATTTGAGGATCTTCTAAGACCAGATCTATCAATCTAAACATATCAACTATTTTAATGATATCCAATATTTTTTTAACACAGTAAATAATTTTTTTTTAGTTTACAATTATAGTTAGCAAATACTTATACTTAGACTTTAAATACTTGAAGAAAGATTAATTTATAAATAGAAGAGAAACGTCATCTATGTATATATATATAAAGTAGAATAATCTCTGTTTGTCTATCTGTTTGTTTGTTTGTTTGTTTGTATGTCGGATCATAGCTCATAAACCCCTGGTCCGATTTGACTCAAATTTGAATAGGGAAATTCGCTTGAACCACAGGAATTTTCTTAGCCTGGTTTAGAAATTTTTTTATTTGGAAAACTCTAGGCCAAGCTGGATTCTCTAGTTAGTTAAATATATAGTTATATATGAAAGTAGCTTGGAACCTTTCTTTGCCTGGAAATTAAAGTCAACCCACTTAACTTTAAATAATTAAACCACAAAAAGACATTCCTATGGTTCTACAGAGTTCCCCAATCAAAATTTGAGGCAAATTAATTGAGGTGTTCCTGAGTTATGATCGGACATAACCAAACAGAGATTATCATTTCTTCATATATTAAATATAGATGCTGATTATTACGGTTATTTCAAATTTTGCCCCAACTTATAAAGCATCTAATTGTGATTATACTTGAAAAAACAACTTAGATTTACCTTTGATATTTTCTCTATCCAGTTTCCCAGGTATTCCACCTTGTTCTTGTCAAGATCATAGAGGTTTCTGTGACAGTTGTTGCAAATAACCTTAGGATAGTTGGCCACTTGTACACTAAACTGGTTCCAGACGAAGCATTTGATCTTGGTTTCAATAGCAGGAGTAATCTTTTGAATTTTAGTCGACTTTTTACCATATTGTGTGAGACAAACTGCGTCATTTTGTGTACTGTTTTGAAAATTTTCGCGGATTTTTATCCAAAATTTCGCGCATTTCTGACGGATTTCAATCATTTTGATAGTAGAAATTATTTTAAAATTTAATTAAATTAAATTTGTTCAAACCATTTATTTGCTACATTTTCCAACCTCCCAGAAGTTCTAAATGGTATAAATGGTATCTACTAATAAATATCTAACTAATGAAAAAGAAAAATTAGACCTGGGGAACAACTCACCCTGACGGTCACTCTGGTCAATAGTGGGGAGCTTTCGAGCTTTTCCAGAATTACTGCTCTATCGGATCTGTGAGCATTTTCTTCATATATTATAAAACAATAACACAAAAAATTGGTGATTTTTTTTCATTTTTCTCCAAGTTTTACAAATATCGAATTTTTTAGGAGGCAAATTTGTTTTAACTCAGACCATCCATAAACCTTCCATGACCACAAAATTTGAGCCCAGTCGGTTAAGTCGGTTTAACGTTTATTGGATACAAACGGACGGACAGACAATTAATCAGCTTTCAAAATAAATATCAAATCAAATTAAAGAGTTTTAGGGACGTCCTAACCCACAGGTCAAGATTGAAGTGACAATACGAAATCAATATTGATGTGAGGTCTCACGATTTGTAACCTATATTTATTTTTTACTTGGAAAATTTTGGTCTATTTAAAAAGCATTATACGATTATTTGGCTTTTGTGAAAAATTTCATTTTGTCTCAATTTTTAAATTTTTAGGCATGGGGGGGGGGAGGAAGCCTAAGCTCCTCTCCTAAAAGAATAAAATGAAACTACTGTTTGAAACCCCTTTCTTCTGACGAATTACATACAAACGGAAACTTACATATTTATTCATCTTAGTGCAATCATGGCACTTTAAAGATATTAACGATTATGTCCAAGAAAACTGACCTTGTTATCAAATAAATAAAATCCGTAGTTCTTGAAAAGCTCCAATTAATACGATTGTAACATTAACATTTAACTTTAAGTGGGATTAATTATACAGCTGTCAATATTTAACATTATTAATTAATATTTAGTTCAGTTCTCTTCTAATTTAAATCAAAACATAAAATATATTTTTAAACATATATGCCTCACCCTGGTTCCTTCACTACTTCCAAAGAAATAATGTATCACAATTTTATTTGAAATCATGCATCACTGTAACCCACTACGTCAGTGTTCATGATTTAATTTTCTGTTATCACCCTGTAACACTTGATACTAGCTTGCATTAATTTTGTTTCACCCTGTAAGGCTCCTCTTTCATAGAGTTTCAGCTGAGAACTGGAGTGCAAACTATTAACAATTTATTTCCGGGATGCTCAAAAATATTTAAAAAGAAAAAAAATTCTGTTAAAATTTTAATTTTTGACAAAAAATTTTAATAATGCGCAAGTTTATTTTTCAACGACATAAAATTTTTTTGGGATTTTTTCGAACACGCTGCAGGGGTATCAAGTGTTTCTGAAGGGAGTTTTCAGGGAGGAGGGGGGGGNGGGGGGGGTGTTGCGTCAGAAACACCGGATATGACGCAATATGTTAGTGACGGACATTTGAGTAAATATATAGGGGCGGAAGTAGTGGTCCTATCTTAATAAAAATAAGCGTCATTTCTAAATCTAAAATCTTAATGATCAATTTACTCATTTATTTACTATTTTCTAATATTAAAAAGAGAACAACAGAAAAAGAATCAGTTTTAACAGTTAAGCATGGCGTGGGAGGGGAGTTAAAAAAAGATGGACAAGATCAGAATGAATAGAATTATCAGATGGGACCCAGACCTTTTATCGAGTAAACGCGCTCATTTATTTTAAATTATTTCTTTCTAAAATTTAAATTGTCTACTGTCTACTGTCTACTGTCTACTGTCTACTGTCTACTGTCTACTGTCTACTGTCTACTGTCTACTGTCTACTGTCTACTGTCTACTCTCTACTGTCAGTTGCACATTTTTCATAATCTCCAGTATTATATTACAGTTTTTTCATTAAAATTGACATCATTACATACAGACACCAATACATACATACACATACAGACATACATTACAAACACACACACAAGATCACCCATTCATACAAACATAGAACCATTAAAATACATTCATTCATCACATACAAACGAACTTACTAAAGTTTACATTTAAGTCACACAAGATAAAAATCATAATTTCAATTAAAAAAGTCAGAACGCAGGATGTTCATTATAAGGAGTTGTAGGCCGGAAACGTACTGAACTAAGTAAAAAAAATTCCCCTTATTATACACTGCCTGAAACATAGGCCAACTTAAGCCTCTATATCCTCCTTTCTAACCCCTCTCTCTAAATAATTTGTTTTATGTATTGTCTCTAGTTTTCTTTGTTGACGTTCTTTCAAGAGAGGGGAAGGTTAACAATAAGAGATGAGAAAGTTAACAATAAGAGAAGAGAAGGTTAACAATGACATAAGATGATTAACAATAATAGAAGAGAAGGATAACAATAAGAGAAGGTTAACAATATGAGAAGAGAAGGTTAACAATTAGAGAAGAGAAGGTTAACAATAAGAGAAGAGAAGGTTAAAAATGACATAAGAGAAGAGAAGGGTAACAATAACAGAAGGTTAACAATATGAGAAGAGAAGGTTAACAATTAGAGAAGAGAGGATAACAATAAGAGAAGGTTAACAATAAGAGAAGAGGTTATTAATGAGAGAAGAGAAGGTTAACAATAAGAGAAGACAATGTTAACAATAAGAGAAGAAAAGGTTAACAATTAGTGAAGAGAAGGTTAACAATAAGAGAAGAGAGGGTTAACAATAAGAGAAGAGAAGGTTAACAATTAGAGAAGAGAAGGATAACAATAAGAGAATGTTAACAATAAGAAAAGAGAAGTTTAGCAATAAAATAAGATAAGGTTAACAATAAGAGAAGAGAAGGATAATAATAAGAGAATAGAAGGATAAGTTGATAACAATAAGAGAAAACCTATCCCTACCTGGCTGCAGTAGCAAGCCTGGAGATTGGAAACCCCATCTCACCAATCTGGGAGCACATCTCCTTCTCCTTCTCTCCCAGACCATCCAGAGGGTCTTCTACACCTACAATTTGTCATTCTTAAACCTTATTACGTTCCAAGAACACAAATCCACTAATCCTTTGATCTTTGCACCCTGATGTCGTAAATATTTAATATTTGGAACGTTGACTATTTGATGTAACTGCATTAATCGTTTTAAATATATGACGACATAAAGTTGAAAAGCTTTACAAAATATGACTTAGAGGCAACAAATTAGTTCTTTTGCAACCGGGTGGGGGGGGGGGGGGGGGGGGAGAGAGAAAACACCGAGAGCGTACTGCATATTTGATTAGGCCAAAATTTCCTCAAGTCATTTATTGTAAGTGTACAGTCCAACTTAAAAGGCTGGCAAGGAGACTGCTATCAGCCCCACAGGTTTAATTCGTAAGTTAATAATATGAAAAATTTAAATTTTAATAGTTAATTGTTTTACCTATTTTAGGCCAGGGAACCCAATCTTCCAGACCGCTCTGGCCGCGGGAAACAGGCCTAAACAATGTTTGTTAAAGGGACAGTCAACGTTTTTTTAGTGACACTTAATTTAAAGAGACTGAAAGCGTAAGTTCAAGTGACCCTCCGGACTCCATGTAAAGATGGCGATGACCGATTTACAACGGTGCCCTAAAAAGCTTTGTCTGAATAAGTATGAATTAGATATCAATGTTTAAAATTAGGAAAAATGATTATTTACAATTGTGGTTTGTCTACAAAAGTGATTTGCGCATTTCTTCTGCAAGAAACACGAAGGAATTAGCAAAACTAAACACTTTAAAACCTAGAAAAGCTAAAATATCTGCTAAAATATTGATTAGATAAAGGTTTTAAAGGTACCGTTCTGAATGTTGGGTCGCTTGAAATTATAAAAAACTATTTCTGAGCCAAACTGACGAAGATATGCTTGCAGTAGTGACAAGGAAAAAAAAAAAAATCAAGAAAATACTACTGACCTTGGTGGTGGAGTTTGAACTAGTTTTCGTTTATGCTCTGCAATAAGAACAGCTTCCTTCTGCAGCTCGGATATAAGATCACCAACACTGCGGCTAGGTTTTAATTCTCCTGTCCCCACCTTCTTATCATCATCTTAACACAACAAATTGAATTAAAGTCTAAGGAAAAAATCTTCACTCAAAGAGACTAAAAGCGTAATTTCAAGAGATCCTCCATGCAAAGATGGCAATGTCCGATTTACAACGCTTTTTATGAACTAGTTTGAATTTTATAAAAATGTTTTTATTTCTTAAAGGGAGTGTTCGCGAAAAATGAAAGGCGGTATAGGCTTAATGCGATAAAAAAGCGATTTTGATCTTTTCTAATCTTACTTCTATCTGTTGCGTCTATAAGGAGAAAATTGTTAAAGACGTTTCATACCGAATAACATGGCGTCCATACAAATTGAGAAAATTTCAACATACGACTTAGACCGTAAAAAATCAATTTAATTTCAAACAAATCATTCAGATATTACAACCTATAGTCATCGATTATCTTTCGCCACATTTGTATATATTTGATATTTCATACTAGTTTTGATTTTGTTTTTTAAAATAGTATTTAGCTTACAACTTGTTTTCGAACATTCCTGTAAAATATGAAAATGTCGTCTTCATTACCAAAAATCCTCGAAACGGGAATAAATGTTTTTATTAGTAACTCTCAGATCATAACAATTAAAACATATTATGAAAAATCAACTACATATAAATGTGGCGAAAGATAATCGATGACTATAGGCTGTAATATCTGAATGATTTGCTTGAAATTAAATTGATTTTTTTACGGTCTAAGTTATATGTTGCAATTTTTTCAATTTGTATGGACGCCATGTTATTCGGTATGAGACGTCTTAAGCAATTTTCTTCTCATAGACGTAACAGATAGATGTAAGATTAGTAGCGATCAAAAGCGCTTTTTTATCGCATTAATCCTATACCCCCTTTCATTTTTCGCGAACACTCCCTTTAACTGTTTATTTTTATTTGCGGGTTCTCTGCAAAGTGACTTGCGCATTCCTTGTTTAATAGACGCAACAGAGAAACTCACAGAAATAAACACTTTTCGGGTTGGAAAAACGAGTTGTAAATCTGGCATTGCAGTTTTTGCATGAAGGTTCATTTAAAATTAAGCTTACAGTACCTTTAAAATATATCCCAGGTCGGAGGTCGTGGTAGTGTTGTGGTCTTAATTTCTAATTTCTTTTAGATGCCCGACCCATCAGAAGCCACAACAAATTTGCTCTCTACCAATCAGAGAAAATAATATGCGAGTTGCAGATCGAGCATTTGATTGCTCTAAAATATAGTTTCCAGTGTGGATATCGAGTACAAGCATTGTCGAGAAGCGGTATCTTGAACAAATTATGCTTTAATAATTTTTATTTCTGCTAACAACTCAAAAATTATTTTTTAACTATTGTCTAGATCGAATCAAAAATAAAAACCAACCTTTAGGGCCCTCGCCATTAAGCCTCGTGACCGATCTATCTGAAGATTTTGATCTAGATGGATGCTGGGAACCATCAGACCTTGCCTTATCCAAACCTAGATAAACAGTGAAGATAAGAATCGTCTTTATAGACTTAAGATGGAAACTTAGCAATTGTGTCACTGTACTGTCGGCTCCTAACGTTATTACCCCATACCCTCCTAGTTTCATTATGGGTCATCTTCCCACATATTTACATGTTGTATGTCGATTTATAGGTTATTTATTTATGAATGAAAATATACATTTTACTGTGTATTTACACCCCTGCTAGGCTCAGAGTTCAGATTTATTATCTCGAGGACAAAGACTTCAACTTTTAAATATTTTTCCCTGTAACACCCCAAGCCCCTTTCCCCTTTTATTTTTTGACCAAACCTTGAAAACTGAGATACAAAAATTATTTTTGGGCAACATCTTTTAAAAATAAAAGAACAATTATTACCGTTAAGAACGTATCCAGATAACTATTTCAATACCTGGATGTTGAGGTTTACTCTGCCTAGGAGTATGTTCCCCAGGATTGTTTACTCCAGGTGGGAATACAGCTGGGAAGAACTTATCACTGGGTTGATATCCAGTACATCCAGGATACGGATACATGTTAGGATATTGAGTTCCTTGGGAACCCGCCCAGGTATATTGGGGCCCGGAGAAAGACGGTTGAACCCCGGAAAAGGACTGTTGGGAAACCTGGACTCCGGAAAATGACTGTTGGGAAGTAAGTGGTCCAGAAAATGTCTGATGGGAGATTTGGGACCCAGGAAAGGATGGTTGGGAAGTTGGAGGTCTAGGAAAAGCCTGTTGGGAGATTGGTGTTCCCTGGAAGGATAATTGTGAGGTTGGAGACTGGAACAATGCTCCTCTTGTTCCCTCAGCTCCGGTTCCATTTGATAAACCGTTCCTTTGAGGAAAGGAAGACATGTTGGAGAAAGGGTTTGTAGGATATCCCTGACAGAAATGTTTTTTTTTTCATTTTAAACATATATATACATATATTTATGTATAAATTATACATATTTTGAGTAAAAATAATCATACAGGATTCAACGTCTAATATTATGTGCAAACTGCAACATTATTTTGTTGGTTATTATGGGAACTGAAATCAAGATTTGTTGTTTTATTATTATTTTGATGATGAAAAATATATTTCCCTGCGAACTTTGTTGAGAAAATGTGTCGTTACCTAAAATAAGTTAATTCTTTTTTTAAAGGCGAGCTGTTCTAAAAGCCATAAAAAAAACATATACAACATGGATGCCATTGCCCGGTTTCTTTGTCTTCAGTCAAGCTATCATAGCTATCTACAGTTCTCTAGCAGAGCATAACCATAGTGTGACCAGGGTTGTACCTTTGGTAGTACGACTGTGAAACTAGGCTACAACGGTTCATCTACCCACACGAACCCCATAAAAACATTTGATATGAAAAACATTGTTTAAAAAAATGAGATTAACCTTGGTAAAGGGTAGGTTGTCGGGTTTGGTTTGGGTAGGAAGGACCTGATCCTATCACAGGAGAGTTTCCATAAAATCCATTCACAACTTGAACAGCAGAATTAGCTCCATGATTGGCTCCATGATGCCCACTGACTCCAATATTTCCACCGGCTCCAAGAATTGTTTGTAACTCCGCAAAATCATTTATAGTTCTAAGCTCCATATCCGCAAACACATCTGCCTCCGCCTCGAAATCTTTCAAATAATAAAATTAAAATCTGCTAAAGTTATTTTTGCAACACTTTCAATTTTCATGCAGTAAATGCCAAAAAGGGATGAATTCTCGAATTTCCACGAAAATTAATGTTTTGGGGGAATTAATTGAATCTACGAGAGAACGACAACATTGAATCCAAAAATTAACTCTTAAATGCCTCAAGATTAGAAATGTTACCGTCTTTTGACCAACCTGACCCCAACAGAGGGACGTTAAGTTATTTAATGTCCTTTGGGACAATTCAGTAAAATAACGCGCTGCGAAGTTTTCGTGAAAAAATTTGCGATTTTCATCTAAAAAGACGATAAAATTTTATACAACTACTTTCTCGGGATATTTTATAAGCAAAATTGGTGTTGAGAAATATTTGAAAAGTAAAGTTCCCTACTTCACTGTAAAGTAGTTGCAAATAATTATTTTGGAACAAACCTGAAAAATTAATGGCGACCGGTTTGTTTGGTTTTATTATCACAGGTTGATTAGGCTTGGGTTGGCTGAAGGTAGGTTCAGGTTTATCCTGGTTTTCTGGAGGTTCATGTTTAGTTTGGATAGATTTAGGTTTGGCTAGACTAAAGTTAATATCACTGGAAGGTTCAGGTTCGGGTATAGTCGACTGATGGTGCTGATGATCACTGGGCTCCGATGTAAGGCTAGGTTCAACTCCGTTAAGAATGGTCTAAAACCAGTTTAAAAACTCAACTAACATAACAATATTAAGGTTGGTTAAAGAGACGTAATTTTAAGTGCCTTTCTATATAATTAGAGTGGCATGTCCAATTCATAACTGTATCCTAAACAGCTTTGTCTGATCATTTAATGAGAAACCCCATGATTTTCTGTTTGCGCTGAGTAAAGTGATGCCTACTACAGAAACAATGAAGGAAATTAACAGAATGTAGCACTTTCGAGTTCTCCCACATTATTGATGAGAAAAAAGGTTTTAAATGTACAGTTGTGAATCAGGGATTGAAGGTCACATAAAAATTGCATCTACAGTCCACAATTTACAATCCTTTCTTATTGAGTGTATATTCATATGTTAACTATTCCTTTTGTTTAACTTCAATGTAACGGAAAAAGAAACAAACAGAGTTGGAAGATAAGAGTGTGTTTATTACTATGAGCGATGTATTCTAAATAAACCGGAGGGAGANTGGGATTGAAATCATTAACAGGTTAGGAATTTCATGGCAAAACTATATGACACATTTAATTTTAAAACTCGCACATAATTTGAGATTTTAGAAATCCCTATTCCCATGGCCTGTCCCATCCCTCTTCAATGTTTAGGGTTTTTATCGTTATTTGAAGAACAAACATGATTTTAAGTGGGAAATAAATATTTCGGATAAAAAGAAGAAAAAATGTGGGGGAAAGCCCTTGTAAGTACAATTTTTCTTTTTCCCAAATTCTTTCTTAACCACTCCCCCTGTCACGGGGACAGGGGTGTATATTTTTCAGAATTGGTATTTTTCATGGTTGGAATAAAAGGTTTTTTGATGATTCAGGGGAAAAAAAGAAAAATTGGACATCAAAAGTCAACTTTTTTCATTCTTTTTTATACCTATTCCCCAAAAATTCATCGATTTTCTCATAAAATAATTAAGTTTCTCCAATTTTCCCTTAAAATTTTTTTTCAACTCCACGCAAACGTATCTTACTTCTGGAAAAAATAAATAATTTCGAAATGGTGTGGGGGGGGGGGTAAGAAAAATGATTTTTCAAGAAAATATCCCCTCCCCCCCCCCAGCTATGAGGAAAATATTGCAAATTGGTCAAATAACTATTTTTTATTTGGATTTGTGTTTTTAAACTTTCCTGTTTTCTGGAGATGCTCTCACTACGTGCACGCTCCTCTTCAAACCTTTTCCATTCAACTTCCTCCTCATGTCGTAACTTCTCCTCTTCTTCCTTCTTCTTTTGCTTCTCCTCCTCCTCTTCCTTCTCCTTTCTCCTCTTCTCCTCCGCTAAACATGCTTCTTTCTCCCGTTCAATCTCTTCTAAATGTTTACGTTCATCTTCTAGAGCCTTTTCCTCTTCTTCCTTTCTTTTCTGTTCCTTCTCTTCAGCTCGCCTAGTTTCGTATTTTATGATTCTTTGTTTTCTCTCTTCATCTTTCTTTTCCTTCTCCTCTCTGTATTTGTGAAGGTCCCGGAGAACCTGTTTCTCGAACCCAGTATCATACTCTGCATGGAGACTCTGAACCTGAAGATAGATAAATATATATAAAGCAGTGATCTCTGTTTGTTTGTATGTTAATCTAAACCAATGATTTGCCTAAAATTTTGATCAAGAACTCGCTAGAACTACAGGAATATTCTTAGCATCATTAAGAAATTTTAAATTGAGTAGGTTGACAATTTTAGGGAAAGTTCAGTCTCCAGACAAAGCTGGGTTTTCAACCTAGAACAAATTCAATATTTGCTGAGAAAATATGTCTCAAGACTAAGCTGCGATTTAGACAAAAATGAAGCTCAAACATTGATTTTGAGACGAGTTAAGTTTTATTCAAAATTACAACTTAGGCAAAACTCTTTAAGTCGGGTCTAGGCCTAACTTTGAACGTTCAAGTGGAAACTATTGAAACTAGGGCCCGAAACTAAGCGTTAAAATTGTGGCCTCTGAAAATCGATAAAAAGAGTAAATGAAAAAAGCTAGAACTCAACCAAAATTAAAGAAATTTTAAAGAAAGGTGTTGCCACAAACAGTATACAAGAATAAAAATAAAACCTTAGGATCAGTTTCATGGAGAAGAGATTCAACCCCGACTAGATCACAGTTTACCTAAACCAATCAATCAATCAATCAATCAAACATGAAAATCACATCGTTATGTCCTCTTATAATCATTTTATTTAACAGGACTAAACGTAAAACATGGATCTATTAAAAAAAAATTTCAAACCCGAACTAACTCTACTGCACATTCTACATGATACGAGATAATACGAGATTAAATAATTTGTTTCGCTAATTTAAAAAATCAGTGCTTAGGATCCGAATCAGGATTTCAACATTTTGGCTTCCTGGATCCTGATCCACGAATCCGACTCCTGGATCCTGATCCACGAATGCGACTCTAAGATGGAAAATAATGTGAGAAAAAAATCACAAATCTTAACTGTTGAAAAATTAGAGATTATTAAAAATTTCCTTTCAAATAAATGTTTTATCAAGTTAGCATCCAAATAAACCAAGCGAGAAAAAAAGAATAAGAAAACTTTAAAAATGTCGGATCCTAATCTGTTGCGATCTGGATCGAAATTAATATGATCCTAGAACCACTGAAGTGAGGACAATTTTTTGTAAAGCATTTTTTTCTTCTTTTCGTAAGTTTGGACAAAAATGAAAACAATTCACCCGCGTGAATTGATTAATTAAAAAACAAACATTTCCACTAACGAAATTCAATCAATCAAATCTGGCCCAAAGCACAAAAATAACCTTACCGTGTACTTTTCTGATATTCTTACTGTAACACCATCAGTATAATTTACACCAAGAGAATCTAAAGAAAACACATAAATATATTTTAGACTTGATATCAGTGCTTAAGATCCGGAACATTAAGGCTTTCTGGATCCGGATCCCCAAAAATATGCGGATCCGGATTTAAGGTGCAAAATATCAACCAAAAACTACAAACAAAACAATTTTGCTGTCACAAAAAAATCTAAACTGTTAAAAAAAGAGATTTTAAAAAATATTCCCATCTCTGAAAAGTTAAAAAGTTTTAAAATAGAATTTCGAAAACTCTTTTGTTCTGAAAATTAGTAAATCTTAAAGGAATGATCATGACCTGGGTCCATATCCGGATTTGGATCCGCATCAAAATTAAATGGATTCTAAGCACCGATAGAAATGGTTTTAAATATTTATAAAGAACTTAACAAAACAGGTCCTAAAACAACTTACTAACTAATATCTTCACTGAATAATCAAAGGTAGGAACTTTTGAAAAGATTATCCTTTCAGAAAAAAAATCAAATAATAAAATTAAATCATACTTTTAGGGACGTCCAATTTCCATACTTCAGACTCAAAATGACACTGACACTGTACTATATGAAATCTCAACTTTGAGTTTACAATTTACATCACTTCAATCGGGAAATAAATAGGGTCTTAAGGTATATTTCTTGCTTACAACGGACATCAGACACTGTGCCAGCTTACCAATCACAGATCCCAACCAATATTCTAAACACATTTGACCTTTTCCGTATTTTTATAGAGATAATCTATTTGGATGTCTATCCTGTAAACAATATATCGACCAATAAGAAGCTACGAAAAATCTGCTATCGGCCAATGAGAACTATTTAGATGGTTGAAACTAAAAGTTTCCCTAATCTATATTTAATTCTGACTATTAAATTCTTCAAAAGTTTCTACCTGCCTGGCGTAATTGAGTCAAGTTATTGATGTTAGGAACTTTCCCAAAGACTTTTCCCAAGCGGCAACTTCCCAGGGTATTTTCACAAGTGTACAATTTCCAAAGCGGCAACTTCCCAAATCTGTCCTAGCCGCACCACTTGGCCCCCTTTCCCGCCCTAGCCGCAGCGCTGGCCCCCCATTGCAGCCTGCGGCGCCTAAGGAAAGTAGCCCTTGGGTAAATGCCATCGGGAAAGTACTTTACACAGAATTATTACCTAACGCGGCCTCCAGAGGCTGAAATGTGTACGCCATCTTGGCATCACATTCTATCTGAAATATTCATTCAGTTCTACATAAGACTAAACTCATTTTTTTGCTCACCACAGAATGTATATAATGCACAGATACAGAAATAAACAATTAAATGCAAAATTTCTAAATAAATGCATAAAAAGAAGTTTAATAGAAATTGGTAAAAAATCCAGGATAATCTGTGAGAAAATCCTTGAAATTTAAAAAACGATATATCCTGGAAAAATGCAAGAAATACACAATATCGAGAGCATCAAGACATTAGCATCATGTCTACTGCTTGGGTCCAACTGCCTTCCCCTTCTCGAACTTCTGGAACTTGATGTTGGTCAATCCTCTCTTCTCAGCATCAACCTCAACAGTATTTATTGTTAATTTGAAGGGACTGTAAAGGAAAATGAAGGGGGTATTAGGCTGCAACCTAAGCATTTCAGGGGATCAGGGGACATTAGTTCCAAACCTAACACTTGGCACAAATTGAAAGACTGGGAATTCTTGTGATCCCGGCCCATATCCCAGAGTAAAAGTCGATTAATAAAATGTTAAAAACTAAAACCAACATTTTATTAAACATGACGGGGACAACAATTTTAAACTTTTTTTGAATCAAAATAATAATAGGAGTTCTTATTATATTAAATCTCTTGGCCGTTTTCAAGACAATGTCAGGTTTTCCATTTTCGAACATATCCTGAATTTGAATCATTGTCGCGTTTTCGAGACAAAACCCACTTTCCCGTTTTTTAGTTTAGTCCGCCTTTCAGAGAAAAGCTAACTTTCATTACTTTACTGAAAACAAAAATTATCTTCTGAAGACTAAATTAACTTCTGAATTATTTCCAGAATCTAAGTTTCCACATTTTATCTGTTAAATTAGAGAATATCGATGATTTATTTTCAAACATTTAAAACAAAGTTTCCCGTATTTCTAGTTATATCTATATTGTAAGAACAAATGATATTAATATTTTGATTTCTCAATGCTGTAATGATTTTTAAATCATAAAAGAACTTTTTGTTTTTATTCTCTCTTTTGTATATATTTTACCTTCTCAAAAAATCTTATTTTGTTACGTAAGTGCGTAAATGCTTAAAAATTGACATCGATATGAATTCCGGTAATTGTCTCAAACCAGGATATGTTCCGAAAACGCGACATGAGCTAAAATCCGGTAATTGTTTCTAAATATATAATATATAGATTTTCGTATAAATTTGACACAGTTTTATATCAATTTATTGGGACATGAACATCACATAGTAATCTCATGGGTCTCGATCAACTCATAAAATGCTTAGGTTTCAGCCTATACCCCCTTTTATTTTTCCTTTACAGTCCCTTTAAGGAGAAAAATCTAATTTGATAGGAAAAAGTAACAAATGAAAAAAAACGTTGCCAAAATTTTTCATTTACACATAATCATTGGCAGAAAAATGGAAACTTTTAAAAGATAAATCTAGCAATAACTTTTTAATTTTACATTGATTTAATCGAAGATGTCCTAAAATCCCCCCCCCCAAAAAAAATAAAATTATGTGGTTAATCTAGGTACGGCACACCTACCTATCACAAAGTTTCATCGGTTGAAGCTAAATTTGAAAGATTTAATGACCTTCAACACTCAACAGCACTTTTAAACTTATTTAAGCAGGAATGAAAACTTGTTCAAATAGCAACGTACGTATTTATTTTCATTCTAACTTCTTACCTGCAATTCCTTTTTAAGTGCCTGTCGCACACATCTAGCTGCGATGTTGCTGTACTGGATATAGTTTAGACCGGCGGCTCTCCAGAAACTCATTTTGTCTCTGAAGTTCAGAAAATTAACACAAGATGGCACTAATAGAGACTCCGAAAGTATACAACAAAAAGTAGATTTCTAATTGATAAATGCACAAGTCAAAATATATAATTTTAAGTGTTAACAAGGCCGTGCTGATTAACAAACATTTTGATTAATTAATAATAAATAACATTTGAATTATATTTTAGGAGTTCAGCATTAACAAAAAAAGGTTCACACCCGATTCACATTAGTCCCCTTTAAAGCTTGGACTCTGGAAAAAAGATTGAGGTAACCTTTTTATTTTGAAAATTAATTATTTTTCAGTGCAGTTTCCCTATAAAATTGACTTCGAATTTAACTGGTAGCTTTATGAATCTGGTATGAAACTCTTTACACAACGTCGACAAGCATTTCAATAAAGTTTTTAAATGGTATTGCAGCTTCCAATAATAAACAAAAACAATTTTAGATCACAATTTAACTGACTAAAACATACACAGGGATAAATTTAAAAACGAGGATTGAGTATTTCGTCTAAACAAATATTTAAAGATTATTTACTATTTAACCGGAGAGTTCTCATGAGGATAAACAAATATTAAACGATTATTTACTATTTAACCGGAGAGTTCTCATGAGGATAAATAAATTAAAGGGACTGTAAGCGCAATGTCCGATTTAAAACGGTAACATTTAAAAGCTTAGTCTGATCAAGTATTAATTATATATTCATGTTGTTTCTTTAACCTGTTTATTTTCATTTTGTGGTTTCTCTCCGAAAGTGACTTGCGCAATGCGCATTTCTTGCTTGTAAGAAGCAATGGAGAAACTTACAGAACTGAATACCTTTCCGAGTCCGAAAAACGACGTTATCATCCACATTTTTTACCAGATTAAGGTTGTAAATCGGGCATTGCCATCTTTGAATGGAGGATTCCTTAAAGAGGCAACCCACTTGCCGAGGGCCTCCAAGACTCTAGCGTTGGGATTCCTCTTAACTTAATACCTCCCGTATAAGTAGTAGTAGTTGGTTATAATTTCCATCTGAACAATTTAACAAATGTTGGTTTGATTAATTGGGGTTCGACTAAAGCATAAAGGGGGGGGGGGTTACATTTTCTTTATAGGAAACTAACTGTTTCAGAAGTTAAATAACACTGGAGGAGGGGTGTCACTTAAATGTCACAAAAATTCTGAAAATGAGTATTACAGAACAAATAATAAAGAAAAAACTAAATATTATAGTAAGATCTAACAAATCTAAATAGTAAATACATACAGGATAATTGAAATAAGAACTGACTAAACCAAACTAAAATAAATTATTAGATTTAATAGAAGCGCTAATCTAAATAAAATTAAAATAATACTATGTTTGTTCAATAGATTGACGAGTTGACTAAATTTTTATATTGATAGCCTTGAAACTTGAAATTAAGCTTCCTTTTTATCATCCAGAACCTCCCAGTCATCTAAACAATATAATAATGACAAAAATTTTAAGTTACAAATTTCAACTGAGGTTTGTACAGGGTGTCCCACGAAACATGATTTGAAAGTCGTCTTTGAACTTTGAATTTCTTTGATTCAGTCGTCAACCTTTATTAACATGTTTAATTCTTGAAACAATAACCACAATAATTTGGTATTTCAAAAATGTGGTCTGCCTTTTTTTGTGCTGTCAATATTACCGGAGATAATAAGAATTTCGTTCAGATTTCAATTTTATTAAATAAAACCAAAATTGTCGAAATAAGGACGAAATTCTGCATATCTCCGGTAATTTTAAAACCACCTAAAAGTTAGACCACATTTTGGAAATGCCAAGACTAGGGGCATTTTGTTATTAATAACTCTAGAATTTTACTTTTAAAATAAGGTTTACGACTGAATGACGCAAATTATTTCAAACCTCAAAGACGACCATCAATTCGTCTTGATAGTGTCATGTTTCGTGGGACACCCTGTATGTAACTCCTGAGAGAGAATATTTCTCAGTAATACCGAATACTAAGTCTTGTTTTCTAACAACTAAAAACAGTTAGAAACTTCAATGTGAAATGTACACAACCCCTATACCCCTGTCTTTATTTCTATTCTAATAGCTGACGTGTCAAGACAAAAATCTGAAGAAAAGTACATTGTAAGAATTATGGTTTAATTCTTGATGTTCAGGTTGAATCAGAAAACCATGATCTGAAGAAGCACATGAAGATCTGTGCAAAAATCTCTTTCTATTCCCTGCTCTTATTTTCTTCACTTCATATATATAATTGTGTTTTAATATAAACTGAGAATTTTATCGAGATCTAAACTAAAGTTTTATATACTTTGTACAAATTCTATTTTACAACTCCAGCTTTAAAAGTTCTATATAATCAAGCCTAAATAGCTTTTATTATCGTCCAAGTATAAAAATGTTGGAAAACTCTTAAATTATTATATTGTCTATATATTTCAGACCACAATGGGCTAAGATAACTTTGTTATCCAGTTTTGTCGCTCCAGGTGGTGCAATAATACGTTTATGAAACATCTTATCTAAATGTAAATGCTTTTAAATCATTTCTAGATATTTATTCTTTAAACTCGGTTATGTTCTATACAAGTGAATTCTATGTTCTATATGTTCTATACAAGTGAATTCAGAACTTTTCTGGTGTTTCACCACCTGACCAGAACTAATGAACTAAAAGTTGAAAACACATTCTTAAATGGCTTAGAACTTTGAAGTTAAATAGAAACTAATTAAAATTCCTGATTTATCTCTTAGAATAAGTTTTATCTGATCCACCCCTCTCCGTACACCTGGTCGAAGGTAATCTCAACGATGTAATTGTACACAGTCATAACTTGGTTACACTTTGCACACCTGGAGCAAAATTTCCCGTAACTTGGCTAATTTTATATTCTGAGCTTATTAAAAAGCATATAGCCAACTTTAATATTTATTGCAACCGTGACTGATTGATTGTTTTTAAGTTCATGGGTCTGAGTTCTGTATCGCTATACCAGAAATAAATATCATAGTGCGCAATAGAGAAATGATGTTGCCCCATCATGTTAATGGCAGCTGAATGATACCTGTGGATCAGGAATTCTGGGAATATGCTAATTTTCCAAAAGGGTAAAGAAGACATAAGACATAGTAAATAAAACATATTTAGGCTGGCTCTTCGAAATTGGTCACAAAATAGGTATTGAATCTATTCTCTGTCCCTTCATACATAACTTATGACAAGTACTGAACACTACTAGCTGACGCACAAAGACAAAAAATTGTTCTTATGCCTTTTGGAAATTTTTTTTAATCTCTTTAAATATTTTTAAAAAATATCTCCACCCCTGTAAATTATAACTTAAAAACGTACTTGCGGTGGGAAATGTTGGAGCAGGCTTACACGTTTCTGGTTCAAGGCACGCCGCCTCACACGCCGAACCTTGAACTTCACACGCCAAACCTTCAGCCTTAAACGCCAAACCTTCAGAAAGTGTTGCTTCATCTTGTTGGGTTGGATCTAGGGCAGCAAGGGAAGTACCTTCACTTCGACCCTGACCTGAAAGCATATATGGAATTTTTAATAAAATACAATTTTTCGACAATTAGATTTACATGAAATGAAAGAGAAAACAAAAACATGATTTTTAATCATATTCTATCATTTTCAAAATCAAATAATGAGCAAAAAAGAAAAATAAGTCCACAGGGGCAGGGAAAAAATTTATTTCGATGATATGGAAAAAAATGAAAGTTTGGACATCAAGAGGCAAGAGGCAAGTTTTTCATCTTTTTTGATAGTTTTCCCCCTAATTCGGCGATGAAACCATCGACTTTTTTCAAAAAGGGGGGATAATTTTCAAGAAAATATACACCCTGAATCTAAATGCCAACCTGTAATTCTGAGCCTGTTTGATGATATTTCTTGACATCTAATCCAGAGTTGAATTTCTTCCGGAATAGGGGGAGGAGTAGCAGGCAGGCCAAGGCTAGCGAACATGTCCTAGAAGTTCAAACAACGTTTTGGAGAAAAATTTGAAACTTTTTACAATTCATCAATGCATTGGGAAAAGTAAGAAGAAAATAAAAACAGATACCAAACTTGTGACTAAAGGAAAAATAAACATTTGGTTAAAAAAATGTGTTTTTTACCTGAACTATTTAAAAATATTTTTCAAACTGTTCTTTTTAGAACAGATTTCAACACTTATAATTTCTATAATTTTCAAGTGATTCTCATTTATAAAAAAAAGAAGGGCATGTCAGATTCACAACGTCACTTGAAATCAGCTTGCAAGTTTCTACACTCTTAAGACTTTTAAATACTTTTTACCCGAAAATTCATTTTTTTTCTCAATTCAGCTAAATCTTAAAAACTTTTTACTTACGCGACAGGAAAGAGGAGAGGGAAATATTGTTCAATGTCAAAGCAAATATGTATCCGTTAATGCGAAAACCTACCTTGACAGTTCCCCCGACACATGTATTTTTACAGAGGGCTACAGCTCTGATAAACCCGTCGTGAAGAGAGACGAACTTCTGCTCGAAATAGAGCGATCTCTCGTCCCAGTATACAAGCCTCGTCACCAGCTTGAAGGGGACAAGGAAGTCGATCGAGCGACGATACCTAATTAACAAAATATAATAATTGAATAATCATATTTTTTGCAAGATTTTAATGACTACAACTACTCCCGAGTTCACAGCAAAAAAGTGAAATATTTCCTAAATAATTATTTTTTTAAAACAGTTTATTTATCTTCAGAAAATATACTTGGATGCCATATGAAATTCAATTTTTTTGTTTAAAAAAGAACTGGTTTCTGATTTTTTTGTTTGTTTACAGAAAGAACTGTTTTCTGCTCAGTTAAACAAAAACCTTTTGCTCTTAAAACCCAAATCTGAACTATGAAAAGAGAGATTGAAAAATGTCTTCATCTCTGAATGGTTCATCAATTTTTTAACATAAAAAAACGACAAAAGAAGAAAAATAATTTGAAAATTCTCCTTCTGTTTTCCAGCGTATCCTGGTTTTCAAGTACCCCAGCGGGGATAGGGTTAAAGAAATGTCCATGACCTGGATCCATTTTTTCCTAGTGCGGATCCAGGATCCGGATCCGCATCAAAATTAAATGGATCCTAAGCACTGCTGGGAGCGAATGATTTTTAATGCTTTGGGAGGGAAATGAAAAAATGGAAATCGAAAGACAAGTTTCATTTTTTTTAATTTTTGATACTTGAACCCAAAAATAAATTTATTTCCCCCTAAAATCATTTATTTCCCCCAATTCAGGTAATAAAAACAAAAAAAAATGCTACGAAAAAAAGTAAGTACCTTGTGTTTTTTTTCTTTCAAAATTTGATTTTTTAAATTTCTACGGGCAACGCTTAAGCTAGTATATTATATAGCTTCTTTTATGATTTTCAAAAAAAAGGGAGGGGGGAGGGGGAGGATTGTTCGAGAAAATAAACACCCTTGAATCCTAATAAACACCAACATTACCTGATACAGGCACCGTGCTGTACAAAGTACATTTTCTCTCTTGTTTGAATATAGTTAGAGAACCCAGTCCGAAAGTAGAAATCAAATCGCCCAAAGTCCATCTCCCGGAAATACTTTCCATTGTTCATGTGGAAAAAATAGTCGATGTCAGTTGTCCAACAAATATTGTAGCAAACTGAATCCTCGTCATATCTGAACAAGAGTGGGTTCATAATCATCAACATAAACATGACAGGTAAATATAGAGAGCTCCAATAATTATTTACATCTAATTTTCAATTTAAAGAAAAAGTAGTTAAACACAATTTAATGCCTTTCATAGATGAAAATGTGCAAATTTATTCATGAAAACTTGGCAAAGTGGGGGGTTATTATTCTGATTTGTCCTGAGAAGAGATGGTAAGTAACTTACTTAACTAAAACACATATATAATTAAATAATTAAAACCTTTACAAGCCTCAAACCTTACTATGACCTGCGACAGAAATTAACTATTGGGACTGTCAGCGTAATTTCAAGTGATTCTCCATCTTACGAGGGATATGTCCGATTTACAACAGTACCCGTTTAAGCTTAGGCTGGTTAAGAATAATTATGATATCTTGGTTTTTGAAAAATGCTTATCTTTGTGGCATATCTGCAAAAATATTAGAATTGAAAACCTTTAAAGATAAAAAAGCGATATTTTCTTCTACATTATTAATCAGACTAAGTGTACCGTTGTGAATCAGACATGTCTTTTGGAGGTCACTCGAAATTATGCTTTCAGAAACTTTAATTTGGTTCCAGCTGATTGACGTTGTTCAAGATTAAATGCATTGTGTGTCTTGTGTATCTTGTTTCGGCACTGAATTGATAAATATTATTTTTAATCCCCTGCCCGATTTTTTTTTTTTTTTTTTGGGGGGGGGGGGGTTCTTTCAAAATAGAACACTGTCTACCTTATTGGAATTCTATATCGAGCAATCAGTTTTGTAACTATGAGGCGAAGAATCCAGTAGACGTCAAAGATAGCAATAAATCCTAAAACAACCAGAAGAACTGCCATTTTTCACCTGAAAAAATCGAGTGTCTAAAAAACAGCTGTTATCGATGAATTTAAGAGACAGTCACACTATCTAACAGCAGTCCCATTTTCTTGTATTTCAACAGATTTTCTTCTTTTTGGCACTTTCTGTCTAAATACAGGTATCTCAGTGTTTTACCAAAATGCTGTAGTATCTTCACAAGTCCTCTGTCAGTGATTTTACATGATTGTAGGTTTAGTTTCTCTAAACATGGCAGGGTTCCAGAATATTCAACCAAACTTTCTCCGGTTATATATGTATGAGACAAATCCAGGGATCTTAATGTTGTTCCACAAACCTTGAATATCTGCAGAAGTCCTCTACCAGTTATCGGTGAACCACTCCCGCTTAGGTTCTCTAAACATGGCAGGGTTCCAGAATATTCAACCAAACTTTCTCCGGTTATATATGTATTACACAAATCCAGGGATCTTAATGTTGTTCCACAAACCTTGAATATCTGCAGAAGTCCTCTATCAGTTATCGGAGAACTACTCCCGTTTAGGTTCTCTAAACATGCCAGGGTTCCAGAGTATTCAACCAAACTCTCCCCAGTTATGTCTGTATCAATTAAATCCATGAATCTAAGTGTTTTACAGCAAATCTTGAATATCTGCAGAAGTCCTCTATCAGTTATTTGACAACAATTCAAGTTTAGGTTCTCTAAACATGCCAGGGTTCCAGAATATTCAACCAAACTCTCCCCAGTTATATTTGTATTACTCAAATCCATAGATCTAATGGTTTTACCGCAAACCTTGAATATCTGCAAAAGTCCTTCATCAGTTATTTGTTCACATTGACTCAAGTTTAGGTTCTCTAAACATGCCAGGGTTCCAGAATATTCAACCAAACTCTCCCCAGTTATATCTGAATCACTCAAATCCATGGATCTAATAGTTTTACCGCAAACCTTGAATATCTGCAGAAGTCCTATATCAGTTATTTGACAACAACTCAAGTTTAGGTTCTCTAAACATGCCAGGATTCCAGAATATTCAACGTACGAACGAAATAATTCTACGAATATTCCACTTTTAGACAAATTCAGGGATCTTAGTGTTTTACCACAGGACTTGAATATCTGATAGAGACCCGTAACAGTGAGCCTACTACATTTTTGCAGTTCCAGTGTGTCTAAGCAGGGCAGAGCCCCGTTACAATCTACCAATTTGTCGCCAGAAATCTGTGAATATGATAAATTCAGGAATTTCAGAGTTTTCCCACACTGCTCTACAATATGTAGAAAGAAGGCATCATCGATATCTTTTATGCCTGAGAGATCTAAAGTTTGTAATTGTTTGGACATAATCTTGGTTACATTAGCAGGATTGATATCAATACGACTTATAATGCTCAGAGAAGTAAGCCCTGGCATAGACAATAGTGTATTGAGTCCAGCTATCGTGAAATAGATTGCTTCTTCTCCTTGTTCGCCGAACAACATTCTTCTTTCCCCAAGCTGAAACTTAACAAGTTCCGGATGTTTCTTGAGAAGATACTCCACACCATTATCTGCAGCATCTTTAACTTGTACACCTGAAAATATAAACTTATCAGTCATATCACAAATAAAATCGGTTGGAATAAGATATTTTATACTAGCTGAAGTGCGCAACGTGGCCCATGGAATTATAAAAAAATCGGTTTTTAAAAGCCTATGTTACCCCCGGGATACAAATGGGTTTCCTCAAAATAAATGTCGACCCATTCGGTCCAGCCGTTTGGCCAGCTATAGCTAACATATACACAAACAAATATAAATACACGAGTGAAAAGAATTATTTTATAGATATATCTTAAATTAATAACTATTATATAAGACAATTTTATATTTTAGAGTTTTGGTTGGAGTATTGAATTTATATTCACTTTGATAAGCAAAGCAGAACACAACAAAAAAGGTGTACAAAACTAGAAAAATACAGCCAATGGAAGAAAAAGTTTTGAATTGTTTAAATTACCTAATATCTTTTTAACATCATCAGCAAACTTGATCATCAGTTCATCAGTTAACTTCCAATAAAACACCGATTTATCCCCACAACTTTCCACTTTCTCCCTGAGAACAGAGGACACCTCCCTCACCACTTTCTTACTCCTGTAGTCCAGGAACTAAAAAGTAAATAATGTTTGGACTCTGCGGACTCTTGTAAAAGTACCCCCTTTCTAGAAATAATTTGTTTGTTTGATGAAGTTTTTTATTCTTTATTCAAAGCTTCTAAAGTCAATGTGGAATGCTTGATTCGGAAACAACACTATTAGAAATGGGGGATTATATGCGTCTCTCTGCCTCGCATAGTAGCTTGCAACAAATGTAACATTATTCCGACTGTATAAGAGGGCAAACTTTTGGGGACGCAAGAACGATAACACAAATTGGAACAGGGCAAATGTGAATTAACTATTGAGAAAGCACTGTTAAACATGCACCATTAAAGATTGAATGTACTTTTAAAAGCATTTAAAGAACTTCACTTTTGAATTATAAACATTGAGAACGCACATATGACAGTACATCCATTACAGCTTTAAATAATGAAATTTATCTTTCCAAATGAACAAAAATGTGTTGAATATTCCAGTGCTTAGGATCTGGATCCGAATCCGTTGTATCCACAATATTTTGGCTTCCTGGATCCGGATCCGCAAAGATATGAAGATCCACGGATCCGGATACAAGGGACAAAATATGAACCAAAACTTTTTTTAATTTACTCTCAAAAGAGAGATTATAAAAGTTTCCTGATTTCTGCATGCTTTATGAAGTTTTGCATCATAATAAGCGAAAAAATAAGACAACAAATTTTAAAAATCTGCTTTGTTAAAAAAATCAGTAAATAGAGAAATAACCTGAATCCGGATCAAAATTAAATAGATCCTGAGCAATGGAATATTCACAACCCTGTTGAACAACTAGTGTAGACATAATTAAAACTAAAAAGTTAAAATCCAAAACCATAAAAATAACAAAAATAAAATTGTTGGCACATTTCAAGTCAATGAAGGGATGAAAAATCAATATTAATGAATAATGAGTAATTCAAATATGATTTCTGGCTTGAGAAAACAACCACGTATTAGTGTGTAAGAGTGACACTACATAAATAAGTCTTATCCAAGAACAGTTGTTAGATATTTTAATAAAAAGATAAAATAATTAAGAATTCTAAGAGTTTCCAAAGAATTCAGCGTCTTTCTTCTTCAAAGTTCTATTCTGTAGAAAAAATCATTTAACTTGATAAAAAACTAACCTGAATAATGTGATAGATGACATCAGGGCACATTGAATCCAATGAAGGAGGAGAAAGTAGAGACGAAGCAAGAGGTGGAAAAGTAGGGCTAGGTAAATCTTTCATTCTTATTGACTCTCTTCCTCTTCTTCTAAAGTAGCCAACAATTAATATTACTGTTTTGGGCAGGTATTAATGTTTCAACNCTATCAGGTTAATCTTAGTTATTTTCATCCTTGTTTAATATCACAGAGAGCTTTCAGGTTACTCTTAGTTATTTTCATCCTTCCGCCAAAAATTGAAATTTTTTTTAATTACAACATAATTTACTTACTTTCGGAGATGGAAGGCAAAGCACTGTATAATTTTTCAGTAAGTACAGGAACCACTACAGTACGTTACAACATTCATTGGTACATCAATGCTCAGTATTCAACAGCTTATATTTTTCTCTTATCTGAAAAATGAGCCTGTCCTAGCCGCAACGCTCAGCCCAGAAATGTCTTAATTTAACCTAACCCGTGGCCGCAGCGCTAGGCCCTCTTCTCTGTCCTAGCCGCAGCGCTCGGCCCAGAAAGTGTCCTAACCTAACCTAACCCTAAATAAATACTAAAGTGGTCATGTACAAAATTGATAGGAGGGGGGGGTCCAAAAATCATTCTCTAGGACGGACCCCAACTCCTTTGTTATTTTAATTCCCCAAGTTACCCCTATAAAATTTAATTTGCTCGTTTTTAAAGAAAATGCACACTTTTCAACGCCCAAGAAATATGCCAGACATACTTCTTTCTGAGTTAAACCTGATTTACAAGCATAATTTCGAGATAGACACGAAGAAAGAGAGAAGGAAGAGTGACGAGCACAATACCGCAAAAATAATTATTTAAAATCAATCCTCGTCTTCGATCTAAAAAACAAAGACGATAATGGGAGTTCGTTCTAAATAACGTTTGCCGCGGAACAGATTTTAAATAAATAATCACCAACCGTAAAAAACTGAAAACAAAGATGGGTATTTTGGACTAGACTGAGTCATCAGCCGTTAAGTGAGGATTGTGGGTTAGGTTAAGTTAAGAAACTTCTTGTCAGACCCATGTACAAAATTGATAGGAGGGGGGGGGGTCCAAAAATCGTATACTAGGAAATTACCGTCAAAGGGATTGTAGACGTAATTTCAAGTGATATATATTGAGTGGTCTGTCCGATTCACAACAGTTTACAACATTGATCAGAACGATCGACCATCTAGAATACATTTTTGGGTAATTTCCTAATATACAATTTTTGGACCCACCCTCACCCTCCTACCAATTTTGTACATGGATCTTATATGTCAGACATGAATATAATTGACCTTGTGGCCACAGTGAGGGGGAGGGGAGGGGGTCCAAAAATCGTGTGCTAGGACGGACCCCATTTTTTGTTTCAGAAACAATGTAGGAAAATATTAGATTTGAACACATTAAAAAATTTAAAAATAGTCCACAAAGTATTGATCAGAATTAGGCCTATAGGGTAACGATGTGAATTGGACATGCCACTTTTTATAATTGGAGGGGCACTTTAAGTTACGTTTCTGTTTTCTCATTGTCCCTAGTTGATATTGTCTTCATATGTTTGGGTCCAAACTTGCATTTCTAAAAAGTATATTAATACTACGCCTTCCCTTATCGACATTATTTGAAGCAATTTATGAACTGATATTTTTCATTTACCTAATATATCTATGTGTTACACATGATATGTATGTACAAAAGTGATTGGAGGGGGGGGGGGGGCCAAAAATCGTTTTCTAGGAAATAACTTACTTTTTTATGATGAATTATAAATTATGGAGGCCCGGCCTTCTATGCAAAAAAATTGTAAGATTGCACATGAAAAGGCAAGTTTTAAACAATATTGATACTTTCCCTTAAATTCATTTATTTTCACCAAACATACGTGCTAGTATGGGGGCGGGGGGGGGATTTAACGAAAATATATACCCTTGTGTTTTCATGTTCTCCAGTTCGACTTTAGGGATTTAGAGAATATGTTATAATTTTTTCTTCTTCAACACTTTGTTAAAAAGGCTTAATTAGCATCTTTTTTATAACAAAGGAAAGCGACATGTTTTTTCTAAACTATTTATTATTTTTGAATTTTTCTTCTTATGAATTGGATACAGTTGATACAGACAAATTCTTATTTGATTTTTCATCTTATCATTGTTTCTCTCTTTTCTTTTCCTTCTGTTGACTGTCCCTGATTCTGATAATTTTGAAAGAAAATAAAAATTTGTTTAAACCAGCATGTATTGTGACACTGCTTGATTGAAGTTGTAGTATTTTTTAAGTTTTATTGTCATATTATTGCATGATCACCAACCTCTCAGGATTCTTCTTTGATTCTATTTTTCTTGGTTCTGGCGAGCTGTACTACATTTTTCTTTGTTTGTTTTAAGGTGTGGTGCTGACATGTTAATTTTGCACAGCGCTCCCCGGTTGAATACTCCCTGGCTACTTAAAGCAGAAGCCTGCCCACAACTGGGTTAACATTTTTAAATAACAACTTTTGTTTTCTATGGTACAAAGTGTATGTTGTACAATCATAAACACCGACCTTTTAATATTTGTTTCTCCACCTGATTTGTCTAATACTTGAAATACTTGAAATGTGTTGTTATTAAAACAAGAAATTATCGGATAAATATATTTTTTTAAGTTTTCAGAATGATTGTATTGAAAAATGTCCAGCGATGACGAATTAAGCGTTGACCCTCAAAGCCGTATCACCAATAATTCACCATAAATAAGCATGGCCGGTCCTACAGACGAAGCAACCCTTGAAAGGGTGGGTCATGAAAGTGGGGCAGTTTCAGAATTAAAGAAACATTCGAAAGAATATTCAGTAACAGATTCAGATTCTAACGCAGTGACATCAGAATTGGATGATACACCTTTAAAGTCTGATTCGAATAATGGTAGTTCAGACGAACCAACTACGGTTGTTCCTCAATCCGTTGTTAAGGATGATTTGAACGCCTTCTGTGAACCTATTCAATTAAATTCTTCTCCTAAAGAAAGCCGTGATTTTACAGACATTTCTCAGCCTGAAGAACATGTTCCGGATATTGAAAAGGAAAAAGAACGTTTAAGTTCTAGTCATCAAGAAGATGACAGACTCAGTGATACATTTAACCCCTCCCTCCTCGGCTATACCGCCGCCGAAAGTGTCGACGGTAGCCATCCGGACTTTACAGACGCTCTATGTGATCCAGATGATACAGTGCATCGAAGTTCATCCGAGAGTTTGGATGAAAGTATGAGACCCCACTCATCCCTTTTCTCTCCTCATCCTTTTACCACATCCACTCCACGCCCCAGAATATCATCTACACCGTGTAGTGGTGCACAGCGTCCACATGTTCCATATTCTGGTTCTACAGAAGGACCTTTTTCTAATCCAGCGGCTAGCAGCAGTTCTAAATCTTATGATTATCTCTTAAAGGTTAGTGTAGAGTAGACATAATTTTATTAGAGAATGTAGCAATAACAAAAATATTTACCTTTTTATGTAAGTTTAATTTTATTTTTGTTAATTAATATTATTATTCGGATAGGATATTTATTTTTAATTAGCCCCAAACCTTACCTGGGGTCTTGTGAGATAACACAAAAAAAGTTGGGCCCCATCTTTTAAACGTTTATAGGATACCAACAAAGAAATCGAATATATAAATCCATTGCATTAAACACAATTTAAATTTTTATTCAGGTTCTTTTGGTTGGTGATAGTGACGTTGGGAAACAAGAAATAATAACAGGGATGGAGGATGGATCTATGGATTCCGTGTACTGTACATCTACAGGAGCAGGTATATATATGTACAGTACAATGATAACAAGGCTCAAGGATGGATCTATGGATTCCGTGTGTGTATCTAAAATTATACCAAATAATTTAAAATGTTTTATAGTATTGGAGGGAAATATTCCCTCTACCTTTATTTTTGGAGGTTTTTAAATATTTTCTTCTCATACACTTGCTATATCTATCTATATATATTTAAAGTTGTTATCTCCATTTGTCAGGTTTTTATCATAACTCAGGAACCTCTTGGCAAATTTGCCTTAAATTTTGATTGGGGAACTCGGGAGAACCACGGGATATTTTTAGCCTGATTTTGAGATTATAAGTTGAGTGGGTCGACTTTTATAGTAAAAATTTAGTTTCGCAGTAAAATCAACCAAGTGCGTTTAAACGACGGGATTAACTAAGAGTAAATTGGGGTGAGCCGGGTTACCAAGCTATATTTAATAAATAAATTACTTACAATTTCAGCGTACAAGACAACAATTATTCTGATAGACGGGAAGAAGGTTAAACTACATATTTGGGACACTTCAGGACAGGGCAGATTTTGTACAATTATCAGGTAAACAGGTGTATATATTTTCATGAAAATTAATCCCCCGGCGGCCCTCTCCAACATTAAAATTTGAATTGGGAAAATAAATAATTAAAAAGAGGAAATCTTCTTGCAAAGGGGGGGGGGGCATGAAACGTATCACTCTCCGGAAAATTTAAACAGTGTTTAAACATAACTTAGAATTGTCGTAGGAGGCTGATTTTTTGCATGCAAACTCAGAATTATGTATATTACATGCATTTTTTAGTTTTGAAGAAATCTGAGCAAAGGTGCGTGCGCGCGCTTTTTGTGAATGACTCTGATCGGCGCGTTGCTGGCCATAGGGTAATTATGGGTTCAACCTACCATAGAAAAATGATTCATTTCTAATATCATTCTTCTTCTAACCATTGTTCTTAAAAAATAGTTTTGTGCACAGGAATGGATTGCTCTGATCTAAATACCTATAAAATTACTCACAACATGAAAAACTATGATAGGTTGAGCCCATAATTACCCTACGGCCAGCAGCGCGCCGATCAGAGTCATGAAACTTAATTTTTTTACCTAAGAAAGAGAATCGTTGTTTCTAGTACCCCAGAATCGACATACTACATGCAAAACGTATGACAGGATGGCCCAGAAGGTGACTGCTGGCTGCTAGCACGTCAATCAGAGTAGTTTTACAAAAGTTTTTACTAAGAAATGGATCCTTGTGCCCAATTACCTATAAATCGACATACAACATGTAAAATATGTGGGAAGATGATCCATAATGGAACTGCTGGTCACTAGCGCGCCGGTCAGAATGCTCCAATATTAAATTTGACCTCGGAAATAAATTTCTCGTGCCAAATTACCTATTAATCGGCATACAACATGTAAATATGTGGGAAGATGACCCTTAATGTAACTGCCGGCTACTAGCGCGCCGGTCAGAATGCTGGAATATTTATTTTGACCTCAGAAATGTATTCCTCATGCCAAATTACCTATAAATCGACATACAACATGAAAAAGATGTACTAAGATGACCCATAATGTAATGGTTGGCTACTAGCGCGCCGGTCAGAATGCTCCAATATTAAGTTTGACCTCAGAAAAGAATTTCTCGTGCCAAATTACCTAAAAATCGACATACAACATGTAAAAAATGTACTAAGATGACCCATAATGTAATGGTTGGCTACTAGCGCGCCGGTCAGAATGCTCCAATGTCTATTTTGACCTCGGAAATGAATTCCTTGTCCCTATTTTGCTATATTTTGATGTATCTCATGCAACTGTTATTCTAACTTAGGCCAAACTTAGCACATAAGTATTCAAAGATTTTTTCTTTTATTGCGCGCGCGCGCGGACGTTTAAGCCTTTGGAGGTGAATTTTTTTTTGTGCATATTTGTTTCAAGAGTGTCAGGAAAAATGTTCAAGTGCAATTAATGAAGTTAACATTAATTTACTGCTAAAAAAGTCGCATTTTTTTTACAAAAAGCTCGCGCGCACTTTTGCTCAAATTCTTTCAAAACCCAAAAATGCATGTAATATACATAATTCTGAGTTTGCATGCAAAAAATCAGCCTCGTACGACAATTCAAAGTTATGTTTAAACACTGATTAAATTTTCCGGAGAGTAATACGTTTCATGCCCCCCCCCCCTTTATTTTAAATTGTTCATTAGTTCTTTTAAGTACATACTCAAACATTCAGTTTGCTGCAGAATAGAAATATAAAAAATTATGAATTGTCAGAAAAAAATTAAGTATTTTAAGTTATTTTTTTAGTTTATTTGCTCCTAGTTGAATAAAAACCCAAAAATTGTTCTAACAAAAAAACTATTTGTCATTTTTGAAACTTTATTCAGGAAATTGAAATCTTGAGAAAATTATTCAAGTAAAAATCGTTTTAAAACTTAAAGACCGTAAAGAGAAAGCATGATTTTTGATTGGGTTAAGTTTAACTTGCATGAAAAAGACTTATTGGCAATGAAGATTAAAAAGCAGTGCTTAGGATCCGATCCGTTGGATCCGCAACATTTTGGCTTTCTGGACCTGCGATAAAAAAACTGCAAGCAAAATCTTCTGCTTTAAAATCTGATTTGTAGGAAGAAAAGAGATGTTATCAAAAATATCTTCATCTCTGAATGATTCATAATGTTTTAGCATAAAAAAAACGAAAAAGAAAAATTCTTTAAAATTTTCTTTTAGTTCAAAAATATGTAAAATCTTAAGAAATGTTCATGACCCGGATCCGGATTCATTTTTTTCCATAGCGGATCCAGGATCCGGATCCGCATCAGAATTATATGGAATCTAAAAGCACTGCAAAAACAGCATAATATTGAACGATAGAATAAGATACGATATAGTATTAAAAATATCAATCAATCAATAATTCAGGAGTTACTCCCGTGGAGCCCAGGGAATACTTCTAGTTTACGATATCACCAACAGATGGAGTTTTAATGGAATGGATAGATGGGTCAGAGAGGTAGAGGAACATGCACCAGGAATACCTAAGGTAATTAATTTATTTTAAATACAGGGTTACAGGATGATAATATATAATTTATACCGTCTTATTTATTATATGTATGATGAGGGAGTGGGTGCAGAGGCACCATGAGCCTTGCAAAAATGACCCCCAAGCCTCTAGATTTGCATAATTACCTCCAAATCCGATGAAACCGTCTCTGTGTCTCTCGTTACGTCTCCGAGCCTCCGCCATTTTGTCTCGACGCCTCTGCCATTTTGTCTCCCGCCCCGCATTTTGATCACTGCTTGTTGTTTTCATTTTTTGTTTACCTTTAATGGCTGAACCAACCAAAAATCAAAATATATTTCTTCATAGTAGACTCCGCAATAGTTTAAAGAATCGTTTAATCGACAAATTTGAAATATTAATTCATTCAATTGATCCTAAGTTGTTTTTGTAAAAAGTTTACATGAAGCTGGTATGCGTAAAAGAGGACCATCATAAAGCATACAATTGAAGCACAAATTCAAGGATTTCACAAAAACTACTGTGTTTTGTTATTTGCGCTGATATTGTTTGATTCGTACATGAAACCCCTGTGAAATTATATAAAATTTGTCTATCTTTATACTAAACTGTTACAGTTCTTCACAATTTCAGGAATTTGTGAAATTTAGAAAAACAAAAAAAACCTTTAATCTCAATTAAAATTGGACTTCTTATCATATTGAGATTTTTGGGGAAAAAAAAGTTTTTGGTGGATTCGCAAGATATTTTTTATTGGAGAACAAAATGCGGGGCGTGGATACTTGGACGAAAGGCACGGAGACGGTTATGCGGGGCCTGGAGGTAATTCTGCTAATGTGGAGGCTCCAATTTCATTTCTGCGGGGCTCGTGGCGCCTCTGCACCCCCTCCCGTGTATGATTCCCTTCAATTGTAAACTTATTTCTTTCCTTGTCAAATCATTTAATAAGCCATTATAAGGCTATTTTCAGGACAAAATACTTATTTTAACCCTGGGATCTTCTAGTTTAAGGTCTTAGGCCGTCACAGTATCACCTTTTTTAGAAGAATATGAATTAAAGAAAATAATCATTTAAATTTTTAGTTCATGAATGATTTTTTTGTTTTTGTATTTTTTTAGTTTTCATGGATTCATATTTATATATAGATTCTAGTTTGGAATAGTTTTAATGGATTCATATTTCTATATTCTAGGTGGAATAGTTATCGTGAAAAGTAATTCAGAGATTCATTTTTCTTATATTTCTAAATTCTAGATGGGAATAGTTTTCATCGATTCATATTTCTATATTCTAGGTGGGAATAGTTATTCTTGGATTCATATTTCTATTTATAGGTATTAGTTGGGAATAGGAAACATTTAGAGTTCAAACGACAGGTGATATTTCAGTTTAAACAATAAATTGTCATTATTTTTTACTTAATTGAATTACTTCAATTTATTCCATTCATTGAACCTTAATTTCACGCATAGAAATTAAAAGATGATAAGTTTCTGAATTAGAAAATTTTAGGATAAAAACACATTAAACACAGTCGCAATTAAAAACTAATTATATTTTACATGGTCCCTTCTCACTTTAGAATTGGGGGGGGGGGGGG
>NW_019396241.1:141244-157277 GCF_000591075.1 Eurytemora carolleeae | reverse complement strand
TCTTAGTTATTTTCATCCTTGTTTAATATCACAGAGAGCTTTCAGGTTACTCTTAGTTATTTTCATCCTTGTTTAATATCACAGAGAGCTTTCAGGTTAATCTTAGAAATTTTCATTCTTGTTTAATATCACAGAGAGCTTTCAGGTTACTCTTAGTTATTTATATCCTTTTTTAATATCACAGAGAGCTTTCAGGTTACTCTTAGTTATTAACATCCTTGTTTAATATCACAAAGAGCTTTCAGGTTACTCTTAGTTATTTTCATCCTTTTTTAATATCAAAGAGAGCTTTTGTTTATCGTTTAAACAAAGCGCATCAGCTGTCATTTTATACAATTAACCTCATTGCTAATCTCTGAGTTTGTATATTGTTAGATTTGTGTATTTTTTTAGATTTTCAAATGACAAACTTTTATCTACAGACTATGAAATAAAGAAGTTTCACAAAAAGCTTAAAATGTGCATTTAAAAAAAAAAAAATTTCGGATATTGAACTTCTCAGGGATGTTTTATTGCTCCATGTCGTCCCCGTAATGCTACGCTTTTCAGCAGAAAAGGGTCACTTTAAGATTTAAATTAAATTGAAACATTTCATAGCATTTGAATTTAATATTTCCTATTTTTGTATTTTAAACAATAATTTTTGTACTGTTCAGGAGCTGTGCAGGATGGCTCTCAAACGGAACGGAATGGAACGGCTGTGGCGGTCAAACCGCGTCCTAACACTTCAAGAGCTCTGCTGCCACGCAATCGTCGGCCGGACTAACGGATACGGCATTGACAAACTTCCACTTCCTGATGCGATCAAAGCGAACCTGAAGAGCTATGCAATGACGTCTTATCCTGTGAAACACGGAAGAAAATCTATGAAAGAGCGGAAAAAGCGTACAAGACCGCCAGATGCGTCTGGTGCAAACTGCGTCAGTTTTTCCAGAAAGTCATGCGTCATATCATAAAAAATATGTTTTTTGAAGCAACTAAGTGTTTTAAAGGACGAGTAAGAGACATGATTTATTCAAACTATTTTATCTTAAACATAAACTAAATAAATGCAAATTTCCAGGAAAAATGTGTTCTCAACTAATTTTTGGCAGAAAACTGTGCTTTTTACTTGTCCATACGGAATATGATATGCTGGTTTGATATATGTAAAATGTTTTGTCGTATCTTCTTGTATTCATAATTTTGTACTTATGTATAAATCATATGAGAATGTATGCAGTTCATTATTTGAAAGAGAAGCGAAGGTTAATAAAAAATAGAGGTCATTATAAATGTCGTCTTTGTAGTCACTTTTCAAAGTACGATGCAGGTAGAAAAGAGAAATCCACTGAACCAATCACGGATCGTTATCTATTTTGAACTTGCCAATCAGAGCGCTTTTAATTCTGTTGCAACCAATGATAAATCGGGATTTTCTCAATTCATTGAAAGTGTTTGAAACTGGCCTAGACTGCTTTCAGACTCAGAGGGTAGTGAAGTGATGGCTGCTTCGGGATCGAAGCGATGGTATTTTTCGGAGGAGAAAATCATGAATTCTCCGTCCCGGAGGCACAATATCTCCGCGGACAAGGAGGAAAGCTACAGACAACAGGCCGCCAACTTTATCCAGGATATGGGACAACGGCTTCAAGTGTAAGTTTTGACCTTCAAGAATTTCAGCATGGCACGCTTTCTAAACTTTTTAGATGTCTTTTACTTTGCGCATAGTTTTTCATGTTTTACTAGCTAATAAATTTGTTATTATGCTCTTTCTTAATCCCCCCGTATTTTCTTTAAATTATTTTAATCATCTTTTAACCTTTAAAATTGCGTTATTTCATCATCTAGATGTCGACCTACTTTCAAATCTCCTTTACTCTGTTTTTCTTCAATTTAGTCTCACGAATGTTGAAAATTTTAACAAGTTTCATGGCGAACGTTACTTAGCTCAAATAATATGAAGTATTAATATGCTTAGTAAACGTTATGTGATGAAATGTATTCTTGTTTTACTCACAATTTGGCTAAAATATGGATTTAATTATCGAATAAATACGAAATGAGCCTGATAACCGTATAACTAGCTAACAAAATGTCAGTTTTCTGCTTAATTTTCTTTAATTTGTTTTTGTATTTCATTATTATGTGGAGCATTCTAGACTGTTCAAATTTGTATACATTTTAACCCTATATGTCATGAAATTGTGGGACTAAATGGTTTCTGTTTCGACAAAATTAGGTAAAAAAAAAGGCAAGCAGGTTGAATTCCTGCTTTCTCTCCCTAAACACTGATCTAAAGTAATTAATGTATGATCCATTTGGGACATGAAGGCTCTCGATAAATGTTTTGTTCCTGTTTCTGTGTTTAACGTACGTTACATTATTTTTAAAAAAAATTCCAAATCTTTATTTGGTTCAAAATTTGTTCACAAGTTATTTTTGACAAAATATCTTACCATTAATTTTGATTTTTTTTCAGGACTCAGCTATGCATCAATACTGCTATTGTTTACATGCAAAGGTTTTATATGTTCCATTCATTCTCAAGATTTCATAGAAACTCTATTGCCGGGGCATCTCTTTTCCTAGCTGCAAAGGTAAACAAATATGTTCTTTTCTCTAATTCTAAATCTCTTTTTCATAACATAGCCTAATGTTTAGAATAGAAAACCGGTTTTAAATCATCCCACCCCTTTTCTTTCACCCCCTCCCCTCCCTTTTCTTTCATCCCCTCCCCTATGGCCTCAAGATCCACCAGGGGGGGGGGGGGAAGGATTAAATACTCCTTTATAATCCACCGCACATACTCTTAATCCTGGCAGGTCATGGAACAAATCTTAATTCCCAAGTTAAGTTGCTGGATACGCCCCCCCCTCCCCCGGCCATATTTGCCAAAGTGTTTGAATGCCCTCTCGATTTTTGATGGAATGGGCTTTTACGGCTTTTAAGATTTGTTGGAAGTTTGTACCTTTAAAATTGATTTTGAAAGCTTACTGAGATAACCCCCACAATGCAAATGTTTTATCATTTTGCTAATTTTACTGCAAGCTTTGAAAAATTCCGCAGATTTTTCTGTTTAATTGGACGATTCCTAAAAAGAGTATTTTAAAGCAAAAAAATACATTCTGACGGGCCATTAATCATTCTTGGGTTCTTGCAAGTTACTACAAAGATTTGAGCCTGATTGGTTCCGCCGTTTTACGATTATTGGACACAACAAACATACAAATCAACTATATAATTTTGTATATAGATTAGTAATTTTGTCTTCATTAAATCAAAACTTCTTTTAAATCTTATTGAATTTAATTAAATAATTACATTTTATTTATTTAATATATATATATGTAGATTGGATACTCAAATATTAATTGAATTTACTAAATCATTATTCATGGCTTCCAGCTAAATATTTAACTCATTATTTATCTAAATCAAATAATTACATTTTATTAAACCTTTTTTTTATTTTATTAAATGATATTATAATTTCAGGTTGAAGAGCAGCCTCGTAAACTTGAACATGTGATAAAAGTTTCCCATATTTGTATATTCCGAGATCATACATCCTTGGACTCAAAATCAGAACATTACTTAGAACAGGTCAGCTTTTTATGTACCCCCCCCCTTCAGCTTTTTATGAACCCTTTAGATTTTTCAATTAACAATGTTCCAGTCTGAAAATCGCAAATAACAAACCTTGAAAATATATTTAAAATCGGTTAAATAGGTTTTAGTTCCATCTTTGTATGAAAATATATTTTAATCGGCGTCGACCCTCTTTAGTTCTAACGTCTTAAAAACCATATTAATAAAAATTTATAAATGTTAAAAAATCACAAGAAAATAAAAATATAATAAATGTGCGTTTTCAAATGAAAAAAGGAAAAGTATCTCAGATCATGGTATGTAAAAACAAAATCAAAAAATTAAGAATAAAAAATATATTTTCTATTAAGCACATTCATTTAATCCTGAAAAAGCATTTAAGAATTTTTACCAACTCAGTTTTGTGTTGATGGTGCATATCTTGAATTGTACTGTTTTGTGCATAGTTACATGATGAATCGCATATGTTAAAAGTAAAACTTTATTTTAACCCCCCCCCCTTACAGTCTACACTATTCCCCCCCCCCCCCATACGTATTCAACGTGGACTCATTCATGATATCTCTGCATGGGGGAAGTTTTTGGACGGGGAGGGGATTTCTAAGCCTAGCATGGGTTTTATTCATCTAACTCGTGGAACAAAACAAAAACGGATTTTATTTTCATGTTTTGTGTTCAGGCGCAGGAACTGGTTAGCAATGAGAATATTCTGCTTCAAACCCTTGGTTTTGATGTAGCCATTGATCATCCGCACACTCATGTTGTGCGTTGCTGTCAGTTAGTCAAAGGTGAGGGTTCGAGTCCCTAGAATGGGTTCGAGTCCCTAGGAAGGGTTCGAGTCCCTACAATGGGTTCGAGTCCCTAGGAACGGTTTGAGTCGATCTTTTCAAAAGGTCAAGTCGATCCTAAGGAATATTTCTACTCGACCCCTTGAATGGGTCATTTATATCCATTGTAAGGGTTCGATTCGAATTGGAATTGATCGAGTTGATTCTATTTGAAGGGATAGAGTCAATTCCTTGGGAGGGTTTCATTCCCTACCGAAACCATCCTTTTACAAAAATTTTATAAAAATTCCTTCTTTTTTGAAGAAAAAAGTTGGAATTTTTGTTATCTTTGTAAGAGGTTGACTCCTTCTGACAATACACCTTGTTGACTTTTGATCAGCTGTTTTCAATTTTTTACTTTCCACTTTCTTTGGAAGAAGGTAAAATATAATTACTGCCTTTATAACTTAATTAACTATCTTAAAAAATAGCATTGGCGTTTTATTCTTCTTATTTACAGGAGTTAGATATATTTTCGGTTAATTTTTTTTTAACTGCTGACCAAACATAATTTATAAATCTTTCCCAAGATTTGTTATGTGATTGTCCTATTCTCATTTCACATTTGTTTACTAAGATCATAAAAATTGTTAGATACAATTTTTCTTCTTGATTTGCGACATTGTAAAAATATTAGAAAAGATATTTAACCTTCCATGTTTTTAGCGTCGAAGGAGCTTGCCCAAACTTCGTACTTCATGGCAACGAACTCCTTACACCTGACGACGATGTGTCTGCGCTACCCTCCAACCATAGTTGCCTGTGTGTGTATCCATCTCGCATGTATCTGGTCTAAATATCAGATACCAGTATCAGGAGAGGTAAATTATACCTACGTCCATTTTTAATAAAAAAAAGTTTTGTTTCCTATTTTTCATAAGACCCATTGAAATCATAAATTGCAAAGTTTATGCAGATATTTTTTTCCTTTTCAACTTTGTTCTTTAAAATTGATTCGTTTTCTTTAAAAAAAAATTGATAATTTTGACGGTCTTTAGTTTTAAACTTTTGTGTTGAATACTCATAATCCCGATCGCTTGATCTTGATATCTACTTTGGACACTTTTAATTTAAAGATCTTTATTTTCATCCCCTGATCAAAGGTCCCTTCAACCCCCCTGACAGGGTAGTCTTACCATGCGGGGTATGTGATGAAGATAAATTAATCTGCAGAATACCAAAAGTTCCAGATCAAACATTGATCTCGGTATCCACTATACAAAGAGTTCCAGGCCCTGATAAGTTTTTCGGCGAATTGTCAGTGAATTTGTAACCTATTCAAATTTTTTTGTGATTACAATCAAAAGTTTTGACTGTTAAATGTTCAGGGTAAAACTTGGTTCTCGTATGTTGACCCTGACGTGACCCAAGAACAGCTAAAGAAGCTGACCGCTGAGTTCCTCGCTATATTTGAGAAATGTCCGTCCAAACTCAAGAAGAAGATTCTCCAAAGTCACAACGAGGTTATTTTTCTATTTTTTCTCAGGCTCTAAATTCTCCGCCATATTAGTTTTACTTTCTTCTTATTGTTAATTATTTACTTTCTATTCTTATTGTTAATCTTACCTTATTAGTTATGTATTTTGTAGATTTTTTTCTCCAGTTTTCGCCGTGCAAGTTTTTAAAAGTTTTTTTGTATTAAGTATCCAGTGGCCGAACTTAAAGAATTTGAGCGGCGGTTTAAATTTAAGCCGCGTCTTAAATATTGGTTGTTTCTACTTAAAATTGTATCAAATGTTTCAAGATTAAAACCGGCGCTTAATTTAAACCGGGTTTTGGCAGATTTAAGCCGCGGCTCAAATTCTTTCAATTCGGCCTGAGAGGAACTTAAAAACTTGTCGGTTGTAGTCAACTTCTGATCCCCCGCTCCCTCATATTTGAAAATAATAAAAATATGTATCACTGTCTCAACCTTAAACTTGAATTTCAGACAAGAGAGGAGGAGGAGAGAAGAGCACGTGAGAACACTCAGTCCAACCAATACAGGACAGATTTCGACCAGGTCATTTTATTTTGTATCTCCGAGTTTTGATTCACACATGAAACTGTAATCATTCATGACTGAAAAAATCAGATTAAAAAAAATCTCAGGGCACCAAAACACCTCTTTATTTAATTATAATCCAAAAAAAATTCTCAGCAACGGGGGGGGAGGCTCTGCCGCGGGCAGCGTAACACTTGTTTTTAATTCGTGGCTTTTTTTTTGGGGGGGGGGGGGTAATTATTCGAAAAGCCGCTCCAAAATTTGAGTCTCTAAACTAACATGCCCCCCTGCATTCTGGTTATTCTGTTCTGTACTTAAGATTTCAATGACCATACCTAACCTAACTTTACATATTGTTAACCCAGTTTTAGATAAGAATTTATGAAAATGTAAAAATAAAATAACTTAAATGATAATTATTATTTTTCCAATTTAGACTGCGCTTAAACCTGTTCAACAGCAACCACCTCAGCATAGAAAAGGAGAAATAAAGCAAACAAGTGGACATTCCAACAGCATGCTTCATCCCGGCATGCATCCTAGCATTCAACAGCATTCTAGCATACCACAACAACATTCTAGTTTACCACATCAACAACAACAACATCATCCTAGCCTTCATCAACCGTCCAACAGATTACCTTCAGGACATCCACAGCAGCAACAACAACAACAACAACAGCAGCAACAGCAACAACAACAGCAGCAGCAGCAGCAGAGACCACAGGATAGATCAAGGCAGTCAGGTAGCACATATACTTTTAGTTAAAGGAACTACCGTTGTAACTTTAGTTGACCCTTCATCTAAAAAGGACAACGGTATCCTTTAAACATTTATCTAATGGAAAGTTTAAGAATAATCGTGTTCTCACAATTTTACATCCGTTGGAAACTGCATGGAGAAATGCGCAAGTCACATTTATGCAGAACCCACAATTTAACACAGAAAACAAAAGTACCATAGTCATTCTTGGTGAGAGGATACGTTTATGAGTATTGAGAATTGCACATACAACTATGTAAATTGAGGATCTGATTAAAGATGTTATCATTAAAAAATGCATTGGGGTTTCAGTCCTCGTTTCAGTTTTTCGCTTGAAAATTTGTTGAAATTGCGAGGTATGTCTTTTTTTTGGTTGAAAATTTGTATAAAATTACAATTTACGTCTTTTTTGGTTGAAAATTTGTATAAAATTGCATGGTATGTCTTTTTTTGGTTGAAAATTTGTATAAATTGCGAGGTAAGTCTTTTTTTGGTTAAAAATTTGTTTAAATTGCAAGGTATGTCAATTTTTTGGTTGAAAATTTGTTTAAATTGCAAGGTATGTCAATTTTTTGGTTGAAAATTTGTCAAAATTGCAAGGTATGTCTTTTTTGGTTGAAAATTTGTTAAGATTGCAAGGTATGTCTTTTTTGGTTGAAAATTTGTCAAAATTGCAAGGTATGTCTTTTTCGGTTGAAAATTTGTTAAAATTGCAAGGTATGTCTTTTTTGGTTGAAAATTTGTTAAAATTGCAAGGTATGTCTTTTTTGGTTGAAAATTTGTTAAAATTGCAAGGTATGTCTTTTTTGGTTGAAAATTTGTTAAAATTGCAAGGTATGTCTTTTTTGGTTGAAAATTTGTTAAAATTGCAAGGTATGTCTTTTTTGGTTGAAAATTTGTTAAAATTGCAAGGTATGTCTTTTTTGGTTGAAAATTTGTTAAAATTGCAAGGTATGTCTTTTTTGGTTGAAAATTTGTTAAAATTGCAAGGTATGTCTTTNCGCGCGCGCGCGCGCACTTTTGCTCAGATTCCTTCAAAACCAAAAAATGCATGTAATATACATAATTCTGAGTTTGCATGCAAAAAATCAGCCTCCTACGACAATTCTAAGTTATGTTTAACCACTGTTTAAATTTTCCGGAGAGTAATACGTTTTGTGGCCCCCCCCCCCTTTGTTCCAATTGCAAGGTATGTTACACTTTTGTGCGTCATTGTGCTTACTCGATAAAGTACTGACACTCTCATCTGTGCGTCTCAATTACTCCGTCCTCAACACTAACAGTGCCCATTCTTTTGTAGTCGATTGTGGATAAATGTTGCCATAATACTAGCTCAAGTGCTCGGCGTTGTCCATGGAATCGAATTTTGAATTTTTTTCCCTTTTTTTGCTTATTTTTCCCCTCGCAACGGGTTCCCTTAAATAAAATCAGCTAATTCGGGTCTAGCCGTTTGGCCGGCTATAGCTGACATAAATATGAGCTTTATTATATGATACTATTCTAGGATCATCCGCACAACCTACCAAGGTTCCTCCAGGTTTTCCTCCTCAACCTAACAACAAACAATCTAGTTCTAGTTCAAGTTCAAGCTCAAGCTCAACCCGTTCTCATCCCCGGACCCAGTCTCAACCCTTCAACAATGACACCAGACATCATCAGGTTCATGGGGATACCAGACACCTACTCAAGGACGGGAAGCAGCGGGACGGAAAGGAGCTCAGGGATAACGAGCTCCGGGAGCAGCAGGCACAGAGAGAACTGATGCAGAGAACCAATATGATGCCTAATATGCCGCCAGGATTTAATTCAGGGTTGAATATACCCTTCTCCTCCTCTCAATCTTTCCCAGGATCCCTGGGCATGGCTCCACCCCCCTATCCGGGCCACAAATCTCAAACCAAGAGTACCTTAGTTAAACCAAGCACAGAGAAATCTATTTTTGATCTTTCTCCGGAGAAACCGTCCCGCTCATCCTTCTCAGACTCTAGCATGACCTCACTGCCCGGCCCTCCTATTCTACCCTGTCCTCCTCGTTACCCGGATATGGTTCCTCCCCTTCCTCCTAGTAAACAAGATCCACCCCCGCCTGCATACTCTAAGCCCTCACATAACGTGTTCCCGCAGATGATGGAGCAGGAGTTGACAAGGAACCAGGAGATGAACCGAACCCTAGGATTGGATCAAGATCTAATAGATGTTTCTCGAGGTTTCGGAGTAATTAAACCCAGTCATAGTTTCAACATCTCAGGACTTAGCTCCGGAGACCAAGCTATTGACAGTATTCTAGGATTTAATGACATGAAACATGAGTCGGAACTCACAAAGTCTTTATTTGACCCTGAAGTGAGTGACTTCACTGACTTGTTTCCAGATACGTCAACATTAAGTCTCCTAGATCCTCGTTACAATACAAGCTCCCAGCGTAAACCTGAGCTCCCTTTCCCCTCCTCTAACCTCGTGTCCAAGACCTCCTCTCCAATGAAGAAGAAGGAGAAGGAGGAGCAGATGGAGGAAACCAAGATTAAGAGCGAAGACTCGAGATCAAAGCATTTAAGGCTGTTCGCCTCCCCTTCCCCAGAGAAAAAGGTAAGAGTTCATTTATTTTTTATTTAAAATTTTATTAAATATCTTATTGCCTTTTTTATGTTAATCTTGTGAATTATTAGGTTAAATCTGAGCCTAAAATAGAGCTTAAATCTCCAATTAAACACGTGTCTCCAGCCCTTTCTGCAGCAAGGAATAGAACAACCAGTAGCAGTAGCACAGGTAGCAACATAGGGATTGGGGATATCAAGTGTTTTCTCAGAATAGTCAAGAAAAAGCCCTTTTTCCATAGCCGCAAAATAAAAAAAATTTAAAAAACAGAAATTGAGATCGTTCCCACTCTAGCCGTAAGCCCATAGTCTAATACTGATTTTGTATTTCCCTTTTCGGCAGAAATACTTAAATCGCATATATTGAGAAATCACAGTTAAAATGCTTGTAAGGGTACAGATGATAATCTGACATACTTCCCTGTAGTTAAATTGTTGCTTATTGTCCCATTAAAAATAGAAATTAAAACATTTTACCTTGTTGAGATTTGCAAAAGTTTCATAAAAAGATTGATGGAGAAATAATGATTAAGGAGAAGCTGTGGTGAACGTGCAGAAGCTTGAATCAATGGCTCCTGAGTTCCAGACCTTGACAGATTCTCTGAAAAAGACGAGTACTCCTGCCTCTATACTTGTAGATAAGAACGGTCAGCCCAGTCCACCCAAACCCAGCAGACATGACGGGGAGCGACCCAGCCCGTCCAAATATCCCCGTCTTGAGGCGGAGCGACCTAGTCCGCCGAAACCTGCGCGTGTTGAGGCGGAGAAGCCGAGTCCTCCTAAACCTGAAAGGTCTAGTCCTGTTAAGCCTGGTAGGACGGAGTCCGGTAAATCAGAAGATAAATCTAAACGGAGCTCAAGCAGTCACAGTCATCATAGGTATACCACGCTTTTAAACCAGGCTAGATAGTTTCAGTTTACAAAATCTTACCACACACAATCTGACATTCTTAGTGTTTGTATATGATGAAGAATTTGGTTGAAATCCATTTTATATAATACTAGCTTTGGAACCCGGATTTTTCCAGGTTGCTGATAGTTAATCCCGCCGTTTACCCGCACTAGGTCGATTTATCCGTGAAATTAAATTCGCTATGAAAGTCGACCCACTCATTTTTTAATCTCAAAAACATTTCCGTGGTTCTCCCGAGTATCCCTATTGAAATTTGAGGCAAATTGGTCCAGGAGCTCCTAAGTTATGATCGAACAAACAAACAAACAGGCAAACAGAGATTACAACTTTACATATATTGATACGAATAATAAAAATTACATCAGACTTGTGCCATTCAGAAATATATTTACCGATATAGATATTTTAAACAATATTTTTTCTAGATCTTCATCTTCCCACAGACCTGAGAAGGTTGAGAAGGTTCTGGAGAAGGTTGTAGAGAAGGTGGAGAAAAGAGAACTGAAAGTTGAAGGAATTGTGGAGAAGAGATCTGAAGAATCAGTTCAGATTATTGACACCAAACTTAAACAAGAGTCTGAGGACCGACACAAGAAGAGTAAAGATCATAAACACAAGAAGGAGAAGAAGGAGAAAAAAGACAAAAAGGAAAAGAAAGAGAAGAAAGAAAAGAAAGAGAAACATGACGGAAAAGAGAGAGATGAGAAGAAACATAGAGATAAGGTAAAGCTTAATCTTTTATATACTTTGTATTTAAATTTTACTCAAGAATTTTTTTGTCAATCATTTTCTTTCTCCCAGAAAAGTTCCGTTCCATTAAGTTTCAAATGTGCGAGTACAAGATTTTTCTTATAGATGAAATGAGACGTCTAAAAAATGTCCTTTCAATAAACCTCAATTCTGAAGATATCATGACATATTAAAATATTTTTCAATAACTTTTAACATGTGACGCAGTTTCTAATATCCATATTTCATGGATCTTCTATGAAATGTAGAATTTATTATGTTGCTCAAATTATAATTTTTTTTTACATTACTATTCATAAAAAGTCATAAGTGATTTTGTTAAAATGAGAGTTATGGATGGATTAAAAAACTGGTTTGTGGGGGGGGGGGGCTCCAATGCGCCCTTAGAGAATAATACTAACTTTATATATAATCAGGAGGGCAGGGACGAACACAGGCGGAAGGATAAGAAGCATAAGAAGGACAAGGACCGTGAAAAGGACAAAGAAGGACAAACTAAGGTCCCTAAACTAGTGTTGAAAGGACACACCCCCTCGGGTTCACCAACTAGAGAGAATCCAATCAAACTCAAGATAAAACTCGGCGGAACACCGGCAGTAGAGTGAGTAAACTTTGTTTTATTTAAAGGGATTGTTCAGTAATTTTAGCTTGGCGGGGAGTAGTTACCAATTGTTGGGTCAGCATTATGTCAAATCGGATAGTTATTAAATGCACTGTAAAGGTTATCCACAAAGGATCAGACTTAAATGACAACTTAAAATTCTAAGAAAAATAACGATCTTTTGAGACAAGAATTATAGAATTCTTGAAAAGGGATTGATTATAAATTCATTATTTATTCTGAAATCTCATCGGTAATTCTTTATTGAAAATACACAAGACACATAATACCCCAAGTTTTGAAATAAACAAATCGTAACGGACAAGCAGAATGACATACACGTCTTGTCATATAACTCACGTTGTTTGTCTTTAAAACATCAATTTTTCAAAATAATCGCAATTTTCAGGAATGTGTTCGCTATTTTGAATCGACTATTCGAGCCCTATTAGACCAAAGGAGTCTTAAGATTCTAGTTTTGTAACTTTTTTCCCAAGTCGAGTTTTGTTTTGTGAATTTTCAAAAATTGTGAGCCATTTCTTTTACAACCCGTTAAGCTTGTAAATACCGTTTGGACCCAAATCCTGGATTCGTTCTTTAAAAAAACAAGTTTTTAATTTTTCCCTATTTTTTTCTACGAAAGCTAAATATCCGAAATCTTTTTCGTTGTTTTTATCTAGAAGTTGATTGACCTATATTAAGATCTGGGAAAAATTTATAATCTTTATCAATCAATTCGAAAGATGTGTTTTTAATTACAACAAAAAGTGTTTTGGGTGATATTCTTTAACCTGGGTTCGTAGACCACGTTGCTCATCGAATGCCGCGTTGCCCATCGAATGCCAAGCTGTCGTTTAATAACTAAGAATAAAGATCTATGAGAAAACTTGTAAATACATGTCTAGCTGAAATTAATCTCATCACCAGCTAACAATGATTTTGTATCTAGGTCTAATGATCGCGGGAAGAAGCGTGAGCGAAGTGAAAGTAGCGCCAAGCTTGAAATCCCTGCCGCGAAGATGGCGCGAGCGCTTGGAACCGGAAATCTCCAGGCCGAGCAATCTTTTCTTCAGAATAAACTCGGGCGCAAGAAAATTACTAAATAGCTGATAACTACGATAAAGTTTTTTTTTTGGTTGATTGAGGTTTTCTTTTCAGCACTCGTTTAACTCGCAATATTCTTAAGTTTTGGTTTCTCGCCTGTACCGATGTATGAATATTTTAAACAAAAAGTAAAAATTTTATTAATTTAATTAAATGAATTGGTCCCTTTGGTTGTCATTTTACAAATATTTTTGAGAGTAAAATTATATCTAAAATCTGGTTTTTCATGTACCTGTTAACTTGTTAACTTTAAGGCAAGCCTCCCATATGTTAAAAAGCATTTAAGGGAATATCTAAAATCTTTCCTGAGCCACCTAGTTGGGACCAAAATTTCGATTTTTAAACAACAAATTGATAGTTGTCAATGTTTATTTTGTCCTGCCGGGCTCAGATTTGGTGAGAGTAGACGGCGCTTCATCCTTTTATAATATTGTGTACTGTGTTCTCCAACTATCTATCTATCTATATATATTTAGTCAATTTGTTCAATATTTCAATTAAATACATTCAGAATTATTCTTCATTTATTTATTTAGTTAGTTTGGTTCAACTCATGTTAGATAAATATTCTAAAAAGGCTTTCAGGGCACTCATCTCCTAATTCAACAATACACAAAAATCGCGGATTTAATAATATTTTTTCGTGGATTTTTTATTCTACAAAAATCTAAATATTTTAGAGAATATTTGTTGTAACTTTGAGCATCCATGAACCTTCCCTAGTTTGGGCGCGATCGGTTTATCATCCCTTTTTGACGTTTATTGGATACAAACGGACGGACAGACAAGCAAAATATATATATATAGAAGTATATCCATAAGAAATTCAGTGCGCGTATACATTTTGCGATATGTATAGTAACAACAATGAAACGAATATGACGTTGTAAAAAGGGACTTTCCTTGCAATTTAAAATGACCTTCCATTTCAAGAAGGGCATTCACAACGGTACCCTTCATCAGTTATGTGGAAGATATCGTTGTTTCCTAGCTGAAGAAGTGTTAAATTCTAACAATTTCCTGAGGCAGCAATCCGCAAGACACCAGAGAGTAACCACTATTTATGGAAATCAATTTTCTAACAGATAATTTCGCATATCTCGTACATTCTTGATCTGACAAAGGACATCGAATTAAATTAAAAGTACACTTGGAAGACTTGAAATTACGTCAAGAATGAATTCAAGACGACATCATGGTGCATAACATACAGGGTTCCCAGTATGGATAGGTTTTTTGGATTACAGTACAAACTATATTCGGTTTAAAGTGTCTAGAGTGGATACTATACGCAAATCCTGAACTAGACAACAGGTAGAAAACAATCATCCCCCGTGGTCTGTATTTTCATGATTATGGTTCTTTGCAGCTGTGATCTTAATTCTTACATACTGGACTTTACCTCTCACAGGACTAGGCGGGCTGGGGTAATTGCCTGGACTTCATTACTCAACCAGCATGAGACTGCATTTCATTATCTAATGGGGGTGCTGATTGGTTGGTTAACTCGTTTTTTCTTAGGTCACTTAAAGGACAAATGAGTCCCTTCGTTATTAATAAAAAAATACCAAAACACTTAAAATACCCTCGTCCCTCAATCGTCATTGAATTCTTTTCGGGCAACTCTGTCTCATCGTCAGTTTGTGATCGGAGATTTAACTTCCTTCTTAACAGATTTTAAAGATATTCCTCCCACATTCTTAGTATTCCTATTCCTTCTACACTCCCAGTATTCCTATTCCTCCTACACTCCTAGTATTCCTATTCCTTCTACACTCCTAGTATTCCTATTCCTCCTACACTCCTAGTATTCCTATTCCTCTTACACTCCTAGTATTCCTATTCCTCCTACACTCCTAGTATTCCTATTCCTCCCACACTCCTAGTATTCCTATTCCTTCTACACTCCTAGTATTCCTATTCCTTCTATACTCCCAGTATTCCTACTCCTTCTACACTCCTAGTATTCGTATTCACCCATACTCATAGCATTCCTTTTCCTCCCACACTCCTAGTATTCCTATTCCTCCCACACTCCTAGTATTCCTATTCCTCCCACACTTCTAGTATTCCTATTTCTCCTACACTCCTAGTATTCCTATTCCTCCCACACTCCTATTATTCCTTTTCCTCCCACACTCCTAGTATTCCTATTCCTCCCACACTCCTAGTATTTTATTCCTCCCACACTCCTAGTATTCCTATTCCTTCTACACTCCTAGTATTTCTATTCACCCTATACTTCTTGTATAGCTTTTAAATAAATTGTTAACTCAGAAGTTTTTTAAATTTGATTATTTTCTAAAGGAGGAGAGGAAAGATGATTCTATCTTTTGAAGGAAAGTTTCATTTAAGTTTTTGATTGATCTAGAGTTTGTTCTAGTTTGCTTCATGAGACAAACTGGATCTCAGGATCTATTCAATTTAAATTATTATCACATTATGAAAAATTAACTTGAAAATATATGTCTTAACAGAGCCCGCGATTTTAAAGCTTTGGCTCGGGTCGTAATTCCTTAAACCCAATTTTATACTCAACTCTGATGACAGGTCACAGCTTGTGTCACGTGATTGACAGCTGCAAGATCTTAAGATCAACTTAGGAGTTTGGCCCAATGAAAATAAAACCGACCTTGGTTCGATGTAAAGTCTTGTTCTCATAAAACCCCGGAATGCGCCAATTTCTCCAATGAAAATCCCCCGAATAGACCGGTTTTTTAAACTCAACTCCGTGGAAAATAAGATGCTGCGGTGAGCGTTTAAAAGCTCAAGCCGTAAATAAGGCCAAACGACAGCTTAGACCTGAGTCGTATTTTCTAAAATTTTTAAATCGCCGGCTCAGCGTTATTATAGAGTTTAAAACTGAACTTTCTTTGCTCAATACCTTTTTATGGGGGGGGGGGGGG